>NC_142798.1:63211817-63235088 GCF_049724085.1 Artemia sp. Qi Xiang Cuo
AGGTACGCGTTTTTTGTACTCTAGAAAATATACGCTAGTCTACTATAGAAAGAAAAAAATACCATTGATTTAGAAACATTTTTATTGAACATAATTACAATAATAATATTCACTGATGCATTTTGTTATCATCAATATATTTCGATAGGACATTTAATGCAGAGCGAAGTTTATTTATACGGAGACTATTCACTTTTCCAGCAAAACATATTTGCTTCTCCTGCTTAAACTTGCTTAATGATATTACGTATCTAGCATACATACTATCCCATTCAAGGCATAGTCTAGAACCAGCGGTTATTTCCACCGCTACATTGGGTAGTCGTATATCGTTGCTGCTGCTGCTGTCAGTTCCATCATTAATCTACAATAATATAAATGCACCACTCATTTATTCTCCCCTAATATCCTCTCAAATAAATTATTCTCTCCCTGAATTTAATTCTCCTACTAATAAGAACTACAATGAAAATTACTCCTTATATCTGAATCCAACTACTAATCAAGTTAGTGTGACCACCGCTCTCTCTCTGTTTGACCCAAAAAAAAATGAGCTACACCTTAGAAACCCGTCTGGTAATGCATGTACCGTTCGTAGTAATAGGTGACTGACCCTGGTAAGCCAATGTACCGGTTAAACTACACGCATATTCTTGTAGGCGTGAATGTAGGGTTGAATGTAGGGTTCATATTCCCTATGGCCTTACTACTGCTGTTTCTAGTGAGTAGATTAATTTAGGTTTGATTAACTAAGGTATTATAGCTTTGAGGTTATGTTAATTTAAATGACACTTGGTCACTTGGGGCAAGTCGATACGGCTCGAGGAATAGGATAAAGGCAAAATACCAACACTATTTAGACCAGGGCTCTTCGTATCGAACGAGTTGTCGTGTGAAAAGCAGCGAAATCGCATTCTAAAAAATATGACAGGAGGCAA
The DNA here is from genome assembly GCF_049724085.1 of Artemia sp. Qi Xiang Cuo. Taxonomy (NCBI): domain Eukaryota; kingdom Metazoa; phylum Arthropoda; class Branchiopoda; order Anostraca; family Artemiidae; genus Artemia; species Artemia sp. Qi Xiang Cuo. Next base: position 63,212,756 of record NC_142798.1, read on the forward strand.
AACGGAGTTTCATCATGTTTTTGCTGTTTGCTATTCTGGTAAAATCAAGACAGGAAAACGATAGACTGAAAATAATGAAAATGAAAGGCTTAAAGGTTTTGCTATGAGAAATAAATGAGAAAGGAGATACGCAAGACAGATAAACGGCAAAACCGAAAGCGGCTATCCTGTTTTTATCACATGGCTGTTTATATGGACACAACTGTGATCAAACTGTAACTCAATAGTCCTGGCTCAGAAAGTCCTTTTTTACTCTTTCCGAGGGGCTGATCAACCGTCAGTGTGTCTGCAGTAACTTCAACTTGTTTAATTATAAATTTCGCCTGAATCGTGGAAGCCAGAGTTACTTTTGCCAAACAATTCCTCCCAGTAGCGTCTATTGGAGATTTTCATTGGCCTAGATTTCAAAAAATACTTTTTTTTCGTTATTTTCATTAAAAAGCGCTTTTTCTTGCAGCTTACTTGCATTGAAAATCTCAAAAAATGCCCCCCCCCCCACGCTAGGTTTAGAAAAATATATTTTTGAGTCTGTCTTTACTTTCTTGAGTAGGCAGAATAGTCTTTTTGAAGCTACGTTCAAAAATGTCAAGGAGAAGGTTTTTTTTTTTACAAAACTTGCTAAGTTTGGAAACCGTTTACTTTTCCAGTGGTCCTCAAACTCAAATCCAATTTCCAGTAATCTGCAGCTATCACTGTTGCATAGTCGCTGACACTCTCTGAATATTGCCATCACTCTTTGTCAATGGCCCTTCTCGAGGCCGAGAGCCGAGTAGTATCTTAAATATGGGGCAAGTGTGGTAGGTTTAATGATCACCTCATAGACATCATAACCAAAACTGAACATTTTCTTTATCTGATCGATAGCTTCTTTGTAAAACTCGTAACAAAACATTTCCAGTCTCAGTTATTAGCTCGTCGTCTGGCTGGCCAATATTTCAAGTAATATGTAGATTAAGCCTTGGACCGTCATGATGCAAGAACTTGCATCAAAAACTGGATGAATGTGATGAAAAATGTAAGAACACCTGTTTTAGTGTAAAATTCCAGTTGTGTGAACCAATGGCTGCAAACTGCTGGCTAGAATTACAGACAGATAGCCTTTGGAACTGCTGGAGTTTTACAAAAGAAGGTGATTAAATTCCAAAACAAAGCAAAACTGATAAATAATTGCAAAAAGCCTGAATATCATAAAGATTTCCCCTTTATATCATAAAGAAACCTAAGACGAATGCTTAGGTTTTTAGAATGCCAATAAGATAGTTGTGGGTAGACTAGAGCATGGCTCGAAAAAGGTTCATTACCTTAAGGCCATGTCCGAGCCTTAGAGGAGGGGGGTGGGTGTTTGGTACGCAATTGCAACAGTAGCCATTGTTATGCTTGAAAGAGTGTTCAATGGCAAATCAAGGGGTATGTTGATCTTTCAGCTAGTTAGTTAGACAAACATCTGACAAAATATACCATTTTATTCTTGGGTACTTTTGTTAAGAGAACAATATATTTGCTGTTCATATCTGCAATATCAAGAAAGTTAATAAGAACTTCTAAAATTGATCACTAAAATATATTTTTCTGGAATAATTTTTGTAGTCTAACCACATCTATTTCTGAAGGTTTCACTTCTAAAAGACAAAACTGTCAAAAGTTATCAAATGACAGTGCCCTTTGGAAGGCGGGTGGAGGTAGGTACTTCAAAAGTTTTCCTTGTGCCATTTTCGAAGCTCTGAATCCATTTCTGAGAAGTTCACTCACCCGACTCAACTACTTTGGAACAAAATTCGAACTTTAGCTTAAAGAGCAAGGTATTGACTAGGGGGCGGACCCCCTAATATAGGCCTACGTTTTAAAAATCAATGAATATAGAAGTTCGTTACGTAAGTTAATTCGTAAGTTACGTATATTTATTACTAATAAAAACGTTCATAAATAAAATTAAACAACTTTCGAGTAAGCCATTTAACCAAAAAAAGTAAAATTAATATGTGAATTTCGTTTTAGCTATTCATGTACGGTGAGCCAAAATAAAAACCTGCATTAATTCAAAAACGTACAAAAATTAAATAAAAAAGAACAAGTTTTTTTTAACTGAAAGTAAGGAACGACGTTAAAACTTAAAACGAACAGAAATTATTCCGTATATGAAAGGGGCTGTGCCCTCCTCAACGCCTCGCTCTTTACGCTAAAGTTTGACTTTCTCACAAATCTCATGTTTTTTAAAAAATCAAAAACTTTAGCGTAAAGAGCAAGGCGTTGAGGAGGGGAAACCCCCTTTCATATACGGAATAATTTCTGTTCGTTTTAAGTTTTAACGTCGTTCCTTACTTTCAGTTAAAAAAAACTTTTTTTTAAATTTAATACACCCACGAGCTGAATTAACCATCTAACGCCTGCTCTGTGAGTGACGTCACGAAATGAATATAGTTTGATTAATGCTAAACTCTGTGTGCTGGGATCCGAGGAAAATGTTTGCAAAATAATAGAGGTTTATTGAGGATATACATTGCTGTCTTAAGGATTATTTGCTGTAACCAGTTGATGCGCAGATAGAAGATTTGGATCTTGAATTCAATTGAAGGTGGATTAAGGTGTTTGCCGTGCCTAACGGCTAAGATTACTGCACGTTCGCACCAACGTGGGCATAGATTTGGTGCTTTTTCTAGTAGGACAATTGTGTTTATTCCAACATCAAAATGGTTAGGAAAAAGAATAAGAGGAGTCGTCAGGATGAGGATTTATTAAGTGAGAATACGACGACAAGCACCCCCAATACGTCTGCAATTACGCGGGAGTCGGCGAAAACTCTGGCATCATTAGGCTACAGACCTTGTCAGAGGATTTTGCAAAGATGATGGACATTTTGCGAGATACTCGTAACTCAGTCCATTCGATCGATCAGCGATTTACTAAACTAGAAAATAAAATACAGCCAATAGAATCGGAGCAAATGGCTTTACGGACTGAATTTTCAGGGTCGAGTTCACGTATGACTACTGTGGGAAATGAAGTTTCTATGCTGAAATTCAAGTTGTTAACCTGCAAACGGAAGTGAAGTACTACAAAGAAAAGACTTTGCGTATGTCTGGTAGGATTATGGCTACAGAGTATTAGCCGACGGAAAATAATGTGGTAGTATGGAACACAGTTTGCGAAGACGAGGATCAGGCTAAACGAATGTTTACTGAGATATGTACAGACGGTTTGGCTTTACTAGTGATACCACAGTTTTCGGTTATTGAGATTAAAAAGGATAAGAAATATTTCAAGGTTAATGTAAGCAACCGTGAGAATAAAATCGAAATACTTAGGAATGGAAAAAAGCTTAAGGGAAAAATGATGCGAAACCAGCAAAATATTTATGTGAGCGATGATGCACCACTTTCTGTGAGAGAGGCAAGGAAAAGACTGTATGAAAATAAATCACGTCTTAGTTCGATCAGTAGGCTATTACGTCACGGGTATATAATACAGTGCCACCGTATCTCCAGTTTGAACGACCGGGTGGTCAAAAAGTAAGGTTTACTTGTAATGAGTTGATTGATGAATTAGCGTATGGACTTCAGTAGGGAGGCCTCAGAAGGCACTGAACGACACCACTGCTGCCATCTATAATCAAGTCTAACGCTGACAGGTTATAATTTATTCAAGGATTATCAATCCACTAATGGGTCAAAGAAACATAAGGGAAGTAGATTTCTGACAAACTGATTTGCATAATCAAGAGGAATTACTGATCCGCAAAGGGGAATTAAGAAACAATATGGCATCTTTGATCTTTAGGTCTGAAGGATAAATGGTCTTTAGTGACAGGGATAAATTAATATTCTATTTTTTAAATATGGCATCTCAGGTCGTTAGACTTAGTGATAAATTAATATTCTATCGAAGCCTTAATAGAGTAACCAAGAACACCTTAGAGATGAAGAGATTAACGCGGGAATTTTTTCATGGGAATTTCAAATGTGACAGTGCAGAGATGCCAAAACAAAAGGAACACGCAGAAATTACGTTTAGGGATTATTTGGGCAAAACCGTTTGAGACATTTTAGAAGATGATTTGGGCGAAACTGTTTGAGACATTTTAGAAAATGATTTAGGCGAAACAGTTTGAGACATTTTAGAAGATGATTTGGGTGAAACTCCGTGGTCGTTATAATACACAAGCTCCATTTGAACAGCGTTGTAAGGTCCCCAACCCCAAAGGGCCCCCTGGGCCCAAAGGCCCCCCGGGCCCAAAGGCCCCCCGGGCCCCAAAGGCCCCCGATCCCTAAAGGCCCCCCGGCCCCAAAAGGCCTCCGGGCCCCCAAAGGCCTCCCAGGCCTCCAAAGGCCCCCCGAGCCCCCAAAGGCCCCCCCTCCCCATTTTTTTTAATACTTTTTTTGTGCACTTGAGACACAGAAGGGCCCCCACATTTCAAAAGGCTTTATTATATCTTTTCAGGACAAGTTCCTTTCTTAATATCCCTCTTAAACCCATTTTACAAGTTGAAGTACTCATTCTTTTCACCCACAACTTTACTTTACAACTTTTTGAACACCCCAAAACCAAGCAATACTTTTCAAAGGCTTTATTATATCTTTTCAGAACAAGTTCATTACGTAATGTCCCTCTTAAACCCATTTTACAAGTTGAAGTACTCATCCTTTCACACACAGCTTTACCTTGCGGCTTTTGCATACCCCAATACCAAGCAATACTTTTCAAAAGGCATTTTTATATTATTTCAGAACAAGTTCTTTTCTTAATGTCCCTCCTAAACCAATTTACAAGTTAAATTACTCAATCCTTTTCACCCACATACAAACAGAGAAAGACAGTTATCAAGTATTTTGGGCAATAGGTTGCATCAAGACTGGGCTGGGTAATTGTAGACAGAGAAAAGCCAAGACCAGATAGTCCAAGTAATTGAGAGGCAAACCAACAAAGACAGACACTTCAGACATACAAACCAACAAAGACTAACACTTCAGACATACAAACAGAGAAAGACAGGGACTTCATACATACAGACTAACAAAGAAAAACACTCCATAAATACAAAAAGAGAAAGACAAGCCCTTAAGAGATACAAATCAACAAAGACAGTCACATTTCACATTGAAACCAACAAAGACAAATTCTTTAGACAAACAAGCAAAGAAAGACTGGCACTTTATACATACAATCCAAAAAAAAAAGATACTTTAGAAATAAAAAGAAACAAATACGGGAACTTCACACATACAAACCAACAAAGATAGACACTTCAGACACACAAATCAACAAAGAAAAACACTTCAGACATACAAACAAAGAAAGACAAACACTTTAGACATACAAACAGAGAAAGGCAGACACTTCAGACTTACAAACCAACAAAGACAATCACTTTAGACATACAAACCAACAAAGACAGACACTCCAGACATACAAACCAATAAAGACAAAGACTTCAGACATACAAACCAACAAAGACAGACACTTCAAACATACACACCAACAAACATAAACACTACAGACATACGAACAGAGAAAGACATTTACTTTAGACATACAAACTAACAAAGAAAGACTCTTCAGCCATACAAACCAACAAAAACAAACACTTCAGACATACAAGTAGACAAAGGCAAACACTTTAGACATACACACAAACAAAGAAATGCATTTTAGACGTACAAACCAACAAAGACAAACACTTCAAAAATACAAAAAGAGAAAGACAAGCACTTTAGACATAAAAACCAACAAAGGCAGACACTTCAGACATACAAACAAACAAAGACAAACACTTCAGACATACAAACCTACAAAGATAAACACTTCAGACATACAAACCAACAAATACAAACACTTCAGACATACAAACAAACAAAGACAGACACTTCAGACAAGCAAACCAACAAAGACAAATACTTCAGACATACAAACAAACAAAGGCAGACACTTCAGACAAGCAAACCAACAAAGACAAACACTTCAGAAATACAAACATAGAAAGACAGGCACTTTAGACATACAAACAAAGAAAGACAGGCACATCAGAAATACAAAACAACAACAACAAACACTTCAGACAGACAAACAGAGAAAGACATGCGCTTTAGACATATAAAACAACAAAGACAGACACCTCAGACATACAAATCAACAAAGAGAAACGCTTCAGACATACAAACAGAGAAAGACAGTCATTTTAGACATAAAAAACAACAAAGACATGCACTTTACACATACAAATCAACAAAGATAGACACTTTAGACATACAAACAAAGAAAGACAAACACTTTAGACATACCAACCAACAAAGACAGACACTTCAGACAAACAAAGCAACAAAGACAAACACTTCAGAAATACAAATATAGAAAGACAGGCACATTAGACATACAAACAAACAAGACAAACACTTCATAAATAAAAACAGAGAAGGAAAACCTCTTTAGACACACAAGCCAAGAAAGACAGACAGTTCAGACATACAAACCAAAAACGACAAACAATTTGGACCTGCAAACAGAGAAAGACATGCACTTTAGACATACAAACCAACAAAGACAGACACTTCAGACATACAAACCAACAAAGACAAACACTTCGGCCATACAAACAGAGGAAGACAGGCACTTTAGACATACAAACCAACAAAGACAGTCACTTCAGAAATACAAACCAACAAAGACAAACACTTCAGATATACAAACAAAGAAAGACAGGCACTTTAGACATACAAACCAACAAAGATAGACACCTTACACATACAAACGAAAAAAAACAAACACTTCAGACATACAAACAGAGAAAGACAGGCACTTTAGACTTACAAACCAACAAAGACAGACACTTCAGACATTTCAGACATACAAACCAGCAAAGACAAACACTTCAGACATACAAACAGAGAAAGACAAACTCTTTAGACATACAAAAAGAGAAAGGAAGACACTTCATACGCACAAAACAACAAAGCACAACACATCAGACATGAAAACAGAGAAAGACAAGCAATTTAGATATAATACGTACAAACCAAAAAAAAACAGACACTTAAAACAGACAAACCACAAAAGATAAACATTTCAGCCATACAAACAGAGAAAGACAGGCACTTTAGACAAATAAACCAACAAAGACAAACACTTTAGGCATACAAACAAAGAAAGACGAGTAATTTAGACATACAAACCAACCAAGACAGACACTTCAGACATACACACCAACAAAGATAAACACTTCAGACATACAAACAGAGAAAGACATGCACTTTAGACACACAAACCAACAAAGACAGACACTTTAGACATAAAAACCAACATAGACAGACACTTTAGACATAAAAACAGAGAAAGAGAAGCACTTCAGACATACAAACATGCAAACACAGGTATTTCAGATATACAAACCAACAAAGACAATCACTTCAGACAAACTAACAGAGAAACATAGGCTCTTTAGACATACAAACCAACAAAGACAGACAGTTGGATATGCAAACACCCGCCCAAACACACAAGCAAAAAGAGTGAGTGTCACATACAAACAAATAGATTCAAACATACAAACCGAGAAAGACACACACTTCAGATATACAAACCATCAAAGACAAACACTGGGACTTGCAAACACCAACCCTGACAAACGGACAAATAGAGTGAGAGACACATACAAATACAAAGATTCAGACATACAAACCGAGAAAGACAGGCAGTGGGACAAGCAAACACACGCCCAAACACACACAGGCAAAGAGAATGAGAAACACATTCAATTCAATTTATTAAATACTATAATAATACATAAATACATTTAAGCGCTAGAGGTCCCAAGAAGCATAGCTTGTAGAGGACCTCGTATCAATCACAAAATCCACACAAAACAAATCAGGGAAGGAAAAAATATACAACAATATCTCAAAAATATAAACACAATGCGAGAAAAAACCACAAAAAAAACAAAAAAAAAAAAACGAACAAAAAAATTCTACACAATAACCTGTGACTTAATTTTATCCAAACTGAAAATGTCCTGTAATTTATTAAAATTCCAAGCCATTAATAATATTATTAAACAACGGGGTTCAATCTCATTCAACATAATAAGAGAGGAGAAAAGAAAAAAAAATATATATAAAGTAAAGCGGAAAAAATAGATAAAGCAAAATGAATAAAGAAAAAAAGAAAAAAAACGAAATTACTTCAAGCCTTAGAGAATATTTTTCTGCAAAGGGAAGAAGAGTTTTAGATAAGAGAAAGTTCACTGGGAATAGAGTTCCAAAGAGCAATTGCTCTATAAATTGCTGACCTCTGAGCTGCTGAGGATACCCTTTTAGGCAGCCGAAATTGGTGAACAGAGCTCCGAAGCAAAGTCTGGCACTTACGTGTTGATGCTGGATCAAACTAGGATAACATGTTTGGAGGAAGCGAGAAATTGAAGGCTCGATGAACTAGGTTTAGGTTCTTCTTCTTGATATCCACATCTAAGGCATCTAGACCTGTATTACTGTAAAGATCAGCTATAGAATAGAGTCGGAGAAGGCGAAAAGCTGCCTTCACCGCTCTATTCTGTGCTCTTCGGAGTTGCTGAAGGGAAGAATAGTTAGTATTGCCCCATACAGTGCAGCAATAAGAAAGGTAAGGAAGGAAAAATGTATAGTAAAGAGAAAGCATTACATCTGAAGGAAGAATTTGATTGGCACGATGAAGCATAGACACTTGACGAAAAATTATTGAATGTGTATATGAAATATGAGTTTTGGAAGAAAGAAAATAATCAACGTGTACGCCAAGAAGATTAACACAAGAGACCTGGGGAGTTATATCAGTACCATAAAAAACAAAGTTTGTTGGGGAAGGTTAAAACATGTGGTATGGGGTTCGAAAATGAATAATGCTACTCTTAGAGCTATTCAACAGCATCCCGTTCTGCTCATACCAATCACGCACATGGTTGAGAAGAAGCTGAGCCTTAGCAACAGCAGAGGGCAGATCATTAGAAACCACAAAAAAATTACTATCGTCTGCAAACAAAATAGTGTGGGTATCAAGGTTGGGTGATGGAGGAAGGTCATTAATATAAATAAAAAAGAGGAGTGGTCCCAAAACTGAGCCTTGAGGTACCCCTTTGGAAACCGAAGCTAGATCTGAATATTTCCCATCATAACACACAAACTGAGATCTATTAGACAGGTAAGATTTAAACCATACAAAGGCAATTCCCCGAACTCCAGGTAGAGACAGTTTTCCCAGTAAGACAAAATGATCTACCATGTCGAAAGCTTTATAAAAATCAAGAAATAGTCCTAGAACACAACGATCCTTGTCTATGTTAACAAGCGCGAATTCTGTAACGTCAACTAGAGCACATGCAGTAGAGAGTTTAGGTCGGAAGCCATACTGGTGATCAGACAGAACAGAACCGCTTCCAATTGAAGCACCAGTAGACAGGAATGAAAAAAACCTCTTATGCGCAACTTTTTCAAGTAATTTCGAGAAAATTGGGAGAATTGATATAGGTCTATAATTTGACACTAAGCTGGGGTCACCCTTCTTAAAAAGAGGGAGTACTTTTGCAATTTTAAACGAATACAAATACATAGATTCAAACACACAAACCAAGAAAGACAGGCACTAGAATAAGCAAACACCTGCCCGCACATAGTGGCAAAGAGAGTGAGAAGCACATACAAATACGTGGATTCAGACACACAAACCGAGAAAGACATGCACGGGAATGCACATGCAACTGAAAAAAATTGGGTTAATTTAGGTTAACTTAGAGTGGCGAGCCACTAAGATAACTTAAATTAACCCAACTTTTTGCAGTTGCATGTGGATTCCAGTGCATGTCATTCTCGGTTTATGAGTCTGAATCTATGTATTTGTATGTGTTTCTCACTCTCTTTGCCAGTGTGTGCGGGCAGGTGTTTGCTTATAGTGCCTGTCTTTCTCGGTTTGTATGTCTGAATCTATGTATTTGTATGTGTTTCTCACTCTCATTGCCTGTGTGTGTTTGGGCGTGTGTTTGCTTGTCCCACTGCCTGTCTTTCTCGGTTTGTATGTCTGAATCTTTGTATTTGTATGTGTCTCTCACTCTATTTGTCTGTTTGTCAGGGTTGGTGTTTGCAAGTCCCAGTGTTTGTCTTTGATGGTTTGTATATCTGAAGTGTGTGTCTTTCTCGGTTTGTATGTTTGAATCTATATGTTTGTATGTGACTCTCACTCTTTTTGCTTGTGTGTCTGGGCGGGTGTTTGACTATCCAACTGTCTGTCTTTGTTGGTTTGTGTGTCTAAAGTACATGTCTTACTCTGTTTGTATTTCTGAAGTGTTTGTCTTTTTTGGTTTGTATGTCTGAAGTGTCTGTCTTTGTTGTTTTGTAAGTCTAAAGTTTCTGTCTTTGTCTGTTTGTATGTCTGAAGTGCCTTGTCTTTGTTGGTTTGCATGTTTGAAGTGTCTGTCTTTGTTGGTTTGTATGTCTAAAGTGCATGTCTTTCTCTGTTTGTATGTCTGAAGTGTTTATCTTTGTTGGTGTGTATGTTTGAAGTGTCTGTCTTTGTTTGTTGGAAGGTCCATGTTCCCCGTCTTTATTCTTTTTTATGCATGATGTGTTTGTCTTTGTTTTTTTGCATGTTTAAAGCGCCTTTCTTTTATTTGTTTGTATTTCCATAATTTTTGTATTTGGTGTTTGTATAGTTGCTGAGCTGGTCTATCTCTGCTTATCTGTCTGAAGCGTCTCTCTTTCTCCGTTTGTATGTCTGATACGTCTGTATTTGTCTATTTGTATGTTTGAAGTGTTTGTCTTTGTTGTTTTGTATGTCTAAAGTGTGTCTTTTTCTCTGTTTCTGTGTCTAAGGTGTTTGTCTTTGATTGTTTGTATTCTGTAATGTCTGTCTTTGTTGGTTTTTATGTCTAAAGTGCCTGTCTTTCTCTGTTTGTATGTCTGAAGTGTTTGCCTTTGTTGGTTTTTATATCTGAAGTGTCTGTCTTGGTTGGTTTGTATTTCTAAAGTGCTTGTCTTTCTATTTATGTATTTCTGAAGTGTCTGTCATTGATTGTTTGTATGTCTGAAGTGACTCTCTTTGCTCGTTAGCATGTCTAGAGTGACCGTCTTTCTTGGTTTTTGTGTCTAAAGTGTTTCTCTTTGTTGGTTTATATGTCTGAAGTGTTTGTTTTTGTTGGTTTGCATGTATAAAGTGCCTGTCTTTCTCTGTTTGCATATCTGAAGTGTTTGTCTTTGTTGGTTTGTATGTCTGAAGTATTTGTCTTTGTTTGTTTGTATGTCTAAAGTGTTTTTCTTTCTCTGTTTTTATGTCTGAAGTGTTTGTCTTTGTTAGTTTGTATGTTTTAAGTGACTCTCTTTCTCTGTTTGTATGTCTGAAGGGTCTGTCTTTGTTGGTTTGTATTTTTAAAGCGTTTTTATATGTATGTTTGTATGTTTAAAGTGGCTATCTTTACTGGCCTGAATGTCTGAAGTTTCTGTCTTTGCTTTTTTGTATATATGAAGTGCATGTCTTTGCCTGTTTTTATGTCTAAAGTGTTTGTCTTTGTTGGTTTGTATGCCTAATGTGTCTGTTTTTGTTTGTTAGAATGTCTAAAGTGGTTGTCTTTCTCTGTTTGTATGTCTGAAGTGTTTGTCTTTGTTGGTTTGTATGTCTAAAATGCATGTCTTTCTGTGTTTGTCTGTCTGAATTGTTTTTCTTTGTTGTTTGTATTTTTTAAGTATATGTCTTGTTTGGTTTGTATGTATTAAGTACCTGTCTTTCTCTGCTTGTATGTGTAATGTGTTTGTATTCGTTGATTTTTATGTCTGAAGTGCCTGTCTTTATATGTTTGTACGTCAGAAGAGTCTATCTTTGCTGTTTATATGTCTGAAGTGTCTGTCTTTGTTGGTTTGTATGTCTGAAGTGCCTGTCTTTCTTGATTTGTATGTCTAATGTGTCTGTCTTTGTTGGTTTGTATGTCTAAAGTGCCTGTCTTTGTTGTTTTGAAAGTCTGAAGTGCCTGTCTTTCTCAGTTTGTATGTTTGAAGTGTTTGTCGTTGTTGGTTTTTATGTATGAAGTGTCTGTCTTTGTTTGTTTGTATGTCTGATGTGTCTGTTTTTCTCTGTTTGTGTGTCTGGAGTGTTTGTGTTTGTTGGTTTGTATGTCTGTTGTGTCCGTCTTTGTTGGTTTTTATGTCTTAAGTGCATGTCTTTGTTTGTTTGTATTTCTAAAGTGTCTTTATTTGTTGGTTTGTATATCTGAAGTATCAGTCTTTGTTGGTTTGTATGTATAAAGTGTGTGTCTTTGTCTGTTTGTAAGTCTAAAGTGCTTCTCTTTGTTGGGTCGTATTTCTGAAGTGCCTGACTTTGTATGTTTGTATGTCTGAATTGTTTGTCTTTCTTGGTTTGTATGTCTGAAGTGTCTGTATTTGTTGGTTTGTATTTCTGAAGTAGGTGTCTTTCTCTGTTTGTATGTCTGAAGTGTTTTTCTTTGTTGGTTTGTATGTCTAATGTGTCTGTCTTTGTTGGTTTTTATTTCTAAAGTGCCTATCTTTCTCTGTTTTTATGTCTGAAGTGTTTGTCTTTGTTGGTTTGTATGTCTGAAGTGTTTTTCTTTGTTGGTTTTTATGTCTAAATTGAATGTCTTTATCGGTGTGTATGTCTTAAGTGTTTGTCTTTGTTGGTTTGTATGTCTGATGTGTTTGTCTTTGTTGGTTTGTATGTCTGAAGTGCCTCTCTTTGTCTTTTTGTATTTCTAATGTGTCTGTATTTGTTCTTTGTATGTCTAAAGTGCCTGTCTTTCTTGGTTTGGATGTCTGAAGTGTCTGTCATAAAAAGTGCCTGTCTTTCTCTGTTTGTATGTCTGAAGTGTTTGTCTTTGTTGGTTTTTATGTCTGAAGTGTGTGTCTTTGTTGGTTTGTATGTCTATAGTACATGTCTTTCTCTGTGTGTATGTCTAAAGTGACTGTCTTTGCTGGTTTGTATGTCTATAGTGTCTGTCTTTGTTGGTTTGTATGTCTAAAGTGCTTGTCTTTCTCTGTTTGTATGTCTAAAGTGTTTGTTTATGTTGGTTTGTATGTCTGAACTTCTTATCTTTGTTTTTTTCATTTTCTAAAGTGTAATTCTTTGTTTGTTTCCATGTCTGAAGTACCTCTTTTTGTAGTCCTGATTTTGTGATGTATTAGCATTTGTTGTTATGTATATCTAAAGAGACTGTTTTTATGTGATCCTATTTGTGAAGTTTTTGTCTATGTTGGTTTGTATGTCTAAAGTGCTTGTCTTTCTCTGTTTGTATGTCTTAAGTGTCTGTCTTTCTCTGTTTGTTGGTCTGAAGTGTCTGTCTTTGTTGGTTTGTATGTCTAAAGTGTCTGTATTTCTCTATTTGTGTATCTGAAGGGTTTGTCTTTGTTTGTTTTTATGTCTGAAGTGTCTGTCTTTGTTTGTTTGTATGTCTGAAGTGTCTGTCTTTGTTGGTTTGCATGTCTAAAATGTCTGTCTTTCTTGGTTTGTATGTCTGAAGTGTTTTTCTTTGTTGGTGTGTATGTCTGAAGTGTCTGTCTTTCTCTGTTTGTATGTCTGAAGTGACTTTTTTTGTTGATTTTTTTTATGAAGTGTCTTTCTCTGTTTGTATGTCTAAAGTGTCTGTCTTTCTCTGTTTGTATGTCTGAAGTGTCTGTCTTTGTTGGTTTGTATGTTTGAAGTGCCTGCCTTTCTCTGTTCGTATGTCTGAAGTGCCTGTCTTTCTCTGTTTGTATGTCTAAAGTGTCTGTCTTTCTCTCTTTGTATGTCTGAAGTGTTTGTGTTTGTTGGTTTGTGTGTCTGAAGTGTCTGTCATTGTTGGTTTGTATTTCTAAAGTGCTTGTCTTTCTATGTTTCCGTTTCTGAACTTATTATATTTGTTTGTTTGTATGTCTAATGTGCTTGTCTTTCTTTATTTGTCTGTCTAAAGTGAGTGTCTTTCTCTGTTTGTATGTCTGAAGTGTCTGTTATTGTTGGTTTGTATGACTAGACCGCTTGTATTTCTCTATTTGTATTTCCGAAGTGTCAGTCTTTGTTAGTTTGTATGTCTATAGTAAATGTCTTTGTATGTTTGTATGTCTAATGTGTCTGTCTTTGCTGGTTTGTATGGCTATAGTGTATGTCTTTGTTGGTTTTTATGTCTGAAGTGTTTGTCTTTGTTGATTTGTATGTCTGAAGTATCTGTCTTTGTTGGTTTGTATGTCTCAAGTGTTTGTCTTTGTTTGTTTGCTTTTCTGAAGTGTCTTTATTTTTTTGTTTGTATGTCTGAAGTGTCTGTCTTTGTTGGTTTTGCTTGTCTGAAGTGTCTGTCTTTGTTTGTTTGTATGTCTGAAGCGTCTGTCTTTGTTGGTTTGTATGTCTGAAGTGTCTGTCTTTGTTGGTTTGTATATCTGAAGTGTTTGTCTTTGTTGGCTTGTATGGCTGAAGTGTTTGTCTTTTTTGGTTTTGTGTCTAAGGTGCCTGTCTTTATCTTTTTGTATGTGTGAAGTGTCTGTCTTTTTTGGTTTATATTTCTAAAGTGTCTGTCTTTCTCTGTTTGTATGTCTAAAGTGTTTGTCTTTCTCTGTTTGTATGTCTGAAGTGTTTGTCTTTGTTGGTTTGTATGTCTGAAGTGTCTGTCTTTGTTAGTTTGTATGTCTAAAGTGCATGTCTTTCTCTGTTTGTATGTCTGAAGTGTTTATGTTTGTTGGTTTGTATGTTTTAAGTGTCTGTCTTTGTTGGTTTGTATGTCTGAAGTGTTTGTCTTTGTTGTTTTGCATGTCTGAAATGCCTGTATTTGTTGGTTTGTATGTCTGAAGTGTCTGTCTATGTTGGTTTGTATGTCTAAAGTGTTTGTCTTTCTCTGTCTGTATGTCTAAAGTGTTTGTCTTTCTCTGTTTGTAAATCTGAAGTGTTTGTCTTTGTTGGTTTGTATGTCTGAAGTGTCTGTCTTTGTTGGTTTGTATGTCCAAAGTGCCTTTCTTTGTTGGTTTGTATGTCTGAAGTTTCTGTTTTGGCCTTTGGGGGCCCGGCCTTTGGGGGCCCGGGTGCCTTTTCGGGTTCCGGGGGCTTTTGGGGGCCCGGGTTGGCCCTTCGGGGTTGGAGTAGGGGACCTTACAACACTTCAAATGGAGCTTGTGTATTATAACGACCACCGAGTTTCACCCAAATCATCTTCTAAAATGTTTCAAACGGTTTCGCCCAAATAATCCCTAACCGTAATTTCTGCGTGTTCCTTTTGTTTTGGCATCCCTGCACAGTCACATTTGAAATTCTCATGATAAAATTTCCGCGTTAATCTCTTCATCTCTAAGGTGTTCTTGGTTAGTCTATTAAGGCTTCGACAGAATATTAATTTATCGCTAAGCCTAATGACCTGAGAAGCCATATTTAAAAAATAGAATATTAATTTATCTCTGTCACTAAAGACTATTTATCCCTCAGACCTAAAGATCAAAGAAGCCATATTGTTTCTTAATTCCCCTTTCGTGGATCAATAATTCCCCTCGATTATGCAAATCAATTTCTCAGAAATCTAGTTCCCCTAGGTGTCATTGACCCGTTAGTGGATCGATAATCCTTGGATAAATTATAACCTGTCAGCGTTAAACTTGATTATAGATTGCAGCAGTGGTGTCGTTCAGTGCCTTCTGAGGCCTCCCTACTGGCTTTCCCCCTCTGCGGTTCCCGGGGGCCCTAAGGAATGATTGATTTGATAGTTGTTTTTTAATGTTTTTTTTTGGTTTTGTTTATATTTGGTTGCTTATAAAAAAATATGAAAAGTTTAGCTTATGAAAAGAAAAGATGTTTTGTTGTTTTTTTGTTTGTTTGTTTAAGAGTAAAAATTTTTTTTATTTTATTTTAATGGATAAATGAGTAGGTGGTAGTAGGCTCCTATGCTGTTGAATAGATTCGCTTATTATTGTGGCGGAATTTCCTTTCGCTATTTGTGTGTTAATTTGTTTTTCTTTTTGTTTTTATTTTATGTAACATTTTTCTGCTATTTGTTTTTTAATCTTTTTTCTTTTTTCGGGTTTATTTTCTTTTTACGGCTGGCCTGTCTTCGATTTGGTGTGAACCAGGAAAAGTAATTGGTAAAGTTGTAGTTTTATTTCGCCGTTCTCTCGCTACCCCTTCGATGATTGGTTATTATTCTAGCTGTTGATTTGGAAAGATTGAGATCACTTGAGAGAGATTCGCAAAATTTTCAGGATTTACAAGGTGGTATTCTCCATAGAGATCTAGATCAGGATTTTTGTGAGGTACCCTCTAAAGCATATTATAAATGCCCTATTGAAATTAATAACGCGTTGTCAGGACCCAGTGGACTGAATTTGTTATCGTGGAATTGTCAAAGTCTAGATAGCTTATTGGATTATTTAAAGGAGTTGTGTCTGTTTTCCAAATTAGATGTGATTGCTCTGACAGAAATGTGGTTGAGAGATCATACGACAAGTTTATTAGATATAGGTGAGTATCGACTTCATGTTCAGAATAGAGAGAAAAGGCAACATGGTGGACTGGCAGATTTATGTTAGGAATGGTCTCGATATTAAGGTGAGCAATGAAAAGCGTATAAATAAGGAAATGGTATTTGAAAGTGTGATATTAGAATTATGTAAATCGACTTACTTGACTTACTTGACTTAAGGCTCCTGCCGAGGGTTCGGCGTAGAGAACGATGAGACTAGGCGCCTCCAGGTTGACCTATCGCTTGCCAGGATCGCAGCTTCTTCCACCGGGATGTGGGCTTGGGTGAGGAAATCATCGGCTTTGTCTTTCCACCTAGTGGGTGGGCGTCCCCTGGGTCGCTTCCATCTGTGTAAGGTGGGGTCGAAGTCTAATGTTACCCATGCGAGGGTTTCACTTGACAGGCGAAAGATACGGCCGTGCCAGTCGACAGCACGCTGGACGAGTTGTGTTGAAAAGGGAGTTTGTGCGGTAGTATACAAAAGTGTCTGGTTGCTAACGAAATCAGTCCAGTGAAGTCTTTTGATTCTTTGGAGATGTTTCATCTGAGTGATATTGATGACCCTGAGGATAGATTTTCTAGCTGCCCACGTCTCCGCTCCATTCAGCAAGACGGTGTTAACTGACGTATTGTAAATATGCATTTTTGTAAAGCAGTTTACGTTTGGTTTTCGCCAGATGCTGCTAAACATCCCAACAACTGATGAACCCTTGGCAATTCGAGATATAAGATCTTTTGTGATCAGACCATCATTCGACAGAATAGATCCCAGGTAAGTGAAGTCTTCAACCACATCTACTCGGTTGCTTCCGATGTTGACTTCCTTTACAGTAGAACGGAACGTGGGGGGCTCAAGGAGCATAACTTTGGTTTACTGCCAGTTGATCTTCAGTCCAACTTTCGAGGCTTCTTCTGAGAGCACCTGGAGAGCTTTGGTGATCTATTCGACGGTGCTCGCAACTAGCGCTATGTCGTCGGCGAAGCCAATATCAGAGAGTAGCCGGTCTCCGAACTGAAGACCGAACTGAAGGCGATTCGTCGTGCTGGTCATAACATGGTCTATGACGCAGTTGAAAAGCTCGGGAGCGGCGGCGCAACCTTACCGGACGCCAGTCTTCACCGAGAATGTGGGACTGCGTCTTCCATTGACTTGCACGCAGCTTTCCGTATCCTCATACAGCTTTTCAAAGAGTGATCAATATTTCTTGGGTAGACCCGTAGTTCTTAGTATCAGCCAAAGTGAACGGCAATCAACAGAATCGAAGGCAGCCTTAAAGTCCACGAATGGGATGTACGCTTTTTGGTGGAACTCTTGTGTCTTCTCGATCAACTGGCGCATAGTAAACATTTGCTCCGTCGTCGACCTGCCGGGTATGAATCCGGCTTGTTGGACTCTTTTGTTTCAACGTAAAGAGGTGGATCACCTGTCCTGGAGTGACATGGCGAAGAGTTTACCTGGAACGGAGAGAAGCGTGATCCCACGATAGTTGGAGCAGATTTGACGGCTGCCCTTACGTTTCCAGAGTGGCAATATGATGCCGAAAGAAATTTTTGTGGTTGTAGTGTACCGCCCGCCGTCAGGTTCTACAGAGGAATTCTTGGAGCTCCTAGAAAAGCAATTGGATGAACTTGCTGATGATAATAAACCTTTGTTCGTGTGTGGTGATTTTAATCTGGACCTAAATAGAGTGAGTGCTAAACCAAAGATTCGTGAATTCTTAAGTGTGATGTCTTGTTATGTTGTGTTTCCTTCGATGAATAACTGTAATCGTGTTACGGCTAATTCTGAGACCCTCCCCGATATTGTTTTTTGTGATAATAACTTTAATTCGATTTCGATTGTGATCAATGAAGTTTCTCATCACTTAGGGATTCTGTTATTTGTGAATAATTGTTGTATATCAATGAGTAATACTTCAAAAACACATAATGATCGACTGAGAATTGATGGAGATGTTTTGATTTGGTTTAAAAATGAATTAGAAAAATGTAAGTTTCAGTTTCTTGAAGATAGTGAAATTGATGTAAATATGAAGTTTTGTTTATGGTACGGTAAAGTGAAAGAAATATTGAAGTCATGTTGTAAAATGTCAAGGCAGTCAGTTCAAACCGAGACACCAGTTAAACCTTGGATTTCTAAAGTACTGATGGCTGCGATAATGAAAAGGAGGTGGTTATTTAAGTATTCTAATACATCACCATATGCCGAAGAGAGGTACAGAAAATATAATAACGAATTAAATAAGCTACTTCGAAAAGCTAAAATGGAATATTTCAGAGAAGAATTTAAAAAGTTGGAAGGAAATCCTGCGAAAACCTGGAAAACAATCAACTCCGTAATACGCCCAACTCAAAGTTCTGTAGCCAAAGTTTGTACCTCATCGCCGCAGGAAGCTGCTGATCAGATGGGTGACCACTTTGGAAATATTAGAAAAAAATATGACAGGTACAGGATCCTCCTCCTCTGTAGAAGAGTCTTTTGTTCAGTTTTTACCTGTGGCTAGTGATGTTTCTGCTCTTTTGCGTCCAATTAATGTTGAGGAGCTCCGAAAGACAGTTTGGAGCGTGAAGAGTAATGCCGCAGGTAGTGATTATTTTTCCCTGAAAGTTTTGAAGCATGTATTTCCAGTTGTATCAGAGCATTTGGTGTACCTATTTGATCAGTGTATCAAACGTGGTATTTTTCCTGATTGCTTTAAGTCGGCTAAAGTTATTCCGTTATTTAAAGGTGGTGATAAGATTTCTTTCCATGATTATAGAACTATATCTCTTCTCCCAGTGTTAAGTAGAGTGTTTGAAAAGATGATAAAAGCTAGAATGGTTGAGTTTCTAGAATCGCGGAGACTTCTAAGTCCAACCCAGTTTGGATTCCGAAGAGGACTGTCGACGGATCAGGCCGTTCTGTTTTTGGTGACGCTCGTAAATGATGCCCTGGATGCTGGTTGGAAAGCGGCTTCAGTTTTCCTCGATATTGTGAAGGCGTTTAATTCGGTTGATCATGGTATTCTGTTTGCAAAACTTGATAATTGTGGATTTCGTGGTGCGTTCTTAGGCCTTTTCAGGTCTTTCCTTCATAATCTTTCTTTGTATGTGAGTGTTGGAGGTGCCGTATCGGGTACAAAGAACTTTGAATATGGTGTGTCACAAGGGTCTGGGCTCGGGCCTACATTGTTTTTAATCTTCATTAATGACTTGTGCGGAGCTGTGGAGGGTTTGTCGTTTGACCTGAATTTTCCCGTTAGCGAAACCATAAAGCTAATTATTGCGCTATTTGCGGATGATGCGCATTTTACAGTGGCAGCGAAGACGGAACTGCAACTCATGGAGAAGCTTATTACGGGTATGAACCAAATTGGGAAATGGACTAGAGCTAACAAACTGGGGTTAAATCACAATAAGTCGCAGTTTATAATTCAAGGAAGAAACCCCAATTACTATCCGTGGATTAATGAGCATAGACTTGTTGATACTTCAATCCAGTGACTGAAGACTTTCAAGTACCTTGGTGTCCTGATAGAAGAATGTTTAAGTCATAAACCCCATATAGAGTTGTTAAGTAGTAAGATTGCAAGGAATGTTGGGATTATGAGAAAGCTGAAGAATTTTTTCCCCTGTGATGTAATAAGGTCTTTGTATTTTTCTAATGTTCACCCGTACCTTTTGTACTGTAATGTCGTTTGGTCGAGTACTTTTCCGACACATATACTTCCGCTTCGTGCGATGCAGAACTCAGCTATAAGAGTGCTTTGTGGTGATAAAAAAAAAGGTGCATCAGTGAGAAGGAGATATGTTGAACGATATATTCTGAATTTACACGGAGTTTCTAAATTTTATTCAGCTTTGTTTTTGTTTAAATATGAGCGTGGATTATTGCCACAATGTTTCGGTCACTTGTTCGTGGCTGGATGTAATGTCCATGAATACTCAACCAGAACAGCATCCCAGATAACGCGACCTCAGGCTTCAAAGCGAAGATTATTCTTCTTTGTCCGTCATATTGGACCAGGGTTTATAATAGTTTACCAAATAAATTATTTGTCGAAGAAAATATTTTTATTGTTATGAGTAGGTTAAAATCTCTGTGTTTTGGTGAGTATAATATTTCTTAGCGATTTAGCGAGATGTATTTTGGTTATTTTTTATTGTGGTTGTGTAAGGGTGGTAGTGAGAGAACGGTGCTAATTAGTTATAGTTTGTTTTTTTATTTTAGGAGTTGCACTAAGTTGGAGGAGGTTGTGCCGTGCTTTCTTTTTATTTATTTATTGTTTTACGTTGTTGATAGTGATGTATATATGAGGTTTTCTTTTTTAAGGGTGTATAGCCTAAACAAGTTTGCTTCTGGTGGTTGATTTATTCATTTGTTTGATTTAAATCCAGCCATTTATTAAATTATTAAAAAAAAAAACAATCATGTAATTGTTTTGTTCTGGTTATAGAACTTGGTTCCATGAGTAAAATTCTAGATGAGGGGCTTTTGGTTATCTTGGAAAGTAGTTGAGTCGGGTGAGTGAACTTCTCAGAAATGGATTCAGAGCTTCGAAAATGGCACAAGGAAAACTTTTGAAGTACCTACCTCCACCGGCCTTCCAAAGGGCACTGCCATTTGATAACTTTTGACAGTTTTGTCTTTTAGAAGTGAAACCTTCAGAAATAGATGTGGTTAGGCTACAAAAATTATTCCAGAAAAATGTATTTTAGTGATCAATTTTAGAAGTTGTTATTAACTTTCTTGATATTGCAGATATGAACAGCAAATATATTGTTCTCTTAACAAAAGTACCCAAGGATAAAATGGTATATTTTGTCAGATATTAGTAGAATAGGTCTTTTGAATTCTACAAGGCCCCCGTACCAAACAGGTTTTTTCTAGTAGTTACAGATCATCACACTCTTTGCCAAGAGGAACGACGCAATTTCAAAGTTCAATGTCTTTTTTTTTTTTACAGATCATCACACTCTTTGCCAAGAGGGATGACGCAGTTTCAAAGTTCACTGCCTTTTTGGTGATAAGCCCAAAAAACCAGCACTTTTAAGAGATTTGTTTTCTGGTAAGTATAATCTGGTTTGGTAGGTACAATCTGGTTAGGTGGGTATAATCACATTACCTATTCAAAGGTAGCGTGAAATTTAAACTGTATCAATTATTTTAGTCCAGTTTTTCTAAAAACCAGTATTGTATATAACTTAATTTACGTTGGTTAAACTTCCTATGGTTAAGAAAGCTTAACAGCTAATTAAAGTATTAGGACTGGGATGCTATAATTAGAATGATTTTAAGTTGAAACATTGTGACGTAAAAATAACTCAGTTATTTGCTTGCGTGTATAGGAAGTCCCATGTTATTTGCTTGCTTGTATAGGAATTCCCTTGTTATTTGCTTGCCTGTATAGGAATTCCAATGTTATTTGCTTGCTTGTATAGGAATTCCCATGTTATTTGCTTGCATGTATAGGAATTCCCATGGTATTTTCTTGCTTCTATAGGAAGTCAAATGTTATTGGCTTGCTTGTATAGGAATTCCCAAGTGATTTGCTTGCTTGTATAGGAATTTCCAAGGTATTTGATTGCATGTATAGGAATTCCCTGGTTATTTGCTTGCATGTATATGAATTCCCATGTTATTTGCTTGCTTGTATAGGAATTCCCCGGTTATTTGCTTTCATGTATAGGAATTCCCATGTTATTTGATTGCATGTATAGGAATTCCCATGTTATTTGCTTGCTTGTATAGGAATTCCCATGTTATTTACTTGCGTGTATAGGAATTCCCAAGTTATTTGCTTGCATGTATAGGAATTCCCTTGTTATTTGCTTGCATGTATAGGAATTCCCATGTTATTTGCTTGCGTGTATAGGAATTCCCATGTTATTTGCTTGCATGTATAGGAATTCCCTTCTTTACTTGATGCTCAT
>NC_142798.1:63235588-63268088 GCF_049724085.1 Artemia sp. Qi Xiang Cuo
ATAAATACTATTCTAAAGAACATGAAGGGGTTAAGCTTAAAGATATTTATTGCTTAAATGTATTAACAGATTTTTTTTGAGAAAAAAAACAACAACAACAAATGTTTACATAAAAATAGCACTTAGAGTTCACTCTTAAACATCCACAAACGATGGTCCCGTGATATAGGATAGTTTTTAACATGTCTTATGGATTTATCCCGATCAGGTATGTTCTTAGGTATCCACTGTGCGAAGAACCTAACCTCGTCTTCAGGACGGTGATAGCCCCATTCAAATTTAGGAAACTTAAACTCCTCTAGATTGAAAAGTGGAATCCTAGGGTCACACTTTTGAATTAAAACTTTATCTGTAGGCACATTGCCCTTTACGTAGAGCGCTTCAACTCCGAAAAAGCTGCAAATTTCACTGACTTCCTCCTGGACATTTGTCAGTTCCTGACCAGCATTATTTAGTGGTGTACTCACTCTATCAGAGAATCCCAATCTGTTTATAAATAGTAATTTTGTACTCCCCAATCTCGGTTCCTTCCTATAGAGATTGGAGTTCAATAAACAATGATAACAGTCGATTTATTAGATAAACATGTGACTTAAAAAAAAATTACCGGCTAGATGAAAAAAGAAAGAATATATACTACAACTGAAAATTTATTAGTCATATAGTCCTATCATCATGGAGGCTATTAATGTAGTTGTTAAGTAGAGAAATACTTCATCAAACTTTTATACCTTCTCTCAAGGTTGAATGGAGTTATGACTAGTGAGATGAGTCTTAAAACCATCTGAATTCATTGTGGGGAGGAGTCATAAAACCCTTGGAAGTCATTGCGAGGGGAGTTATTGAACTCTCGGTAACTGATAAATTCTGTGTCATACTGTCCTATCATCTTGGAAGTTATTAATGCAGTTGTTAAGTAGAAAAATACTTCATCCTCCTAGAACTATTTAAACTATACGCAATTAGGTTAAAAATGAAGATATTTATGTAGAGTTTCAACTAGCTATGGTGTCTGAAAACCCAAACAGCTAATTAAATATTCTAATTCATTATTTAATGCAATAAATTCACAAATGTAAACTAAACTATAAAAAAAAAATATATCACTTTTTTTACTTGTGTAACTATATAATGAAATATTATACAAAATCACAATTTAAAGAAAAATTAAAAAAAAAAAAAAAAAAAAATCTCTTTGGTCGCTTAAGCATTTTCGTGTTTTGGAATGCTTAGCATAACGATATCACGGGGTATAACGATATCACAGGGTATTTCATTGCGTGATTTAATAGACTAAAGCGTCTCACATCTCTACCATTATACAGAAGGCTCTGTTTGTCCTTTTTCTGTGTTTTTAGAAGTGCCCTTAACTGTTTTCTTGTTTCACTCGTATCGCTGTCAATGTTTATATTTACATTTTCAAAGTTTTTTTGTGGTTCGTTAAACTAGTTTTTATATGGAAATCTCTTTCTTTATAAATGGGTTTTTTTATCTTCATAAAACAAAAAAAACTTAAAAAAAAAAAAAGAAGAAAATATATTAACTTAAAAAAAACAAAAAAATTTAAATTAAAATTTTAAAAAAAAATGTTTGTCTTTTTTGTTTATTTCGATATTTTATAGTGCATTATAAATATTAAAAAAACAATTCCACTGAAAGTAAGGAGAAACACTAAAAACTTAAAATGAACCAAAATTATTACGTAGATGAGGGGGGGTTCCCTCCTCCTCAACACCTCGCCTATCACGTTAAGTTCACATTGTCGTATAAATACTTTTAACTATCTTATCAGTTTGAGTTTCTGATTGAAAGCGGACCACATATCTAACACATAATTCAAACGCTTTTTGACAGCTGTTCAGGTATAGGGTATTTTGGCTAAAACGGTTCTTAACAATCCTGCAGAAATATATCATATTTAAGACTAAAAATTGATTAACGAGCCATGCGTCTCCTTTAAATATTAACACTATATTTAATGTGTTGTGATGGGTTGTAGTAGTGCGGAGGGGGGTGAGGAATATTAATATTCTGAAAATATATCAAAAGTACCTAAGAGTAAAACTTGTGTTATTTTTTTATGCAACGTATTTAAAATTAATATCAAACGGGTCTAATAGTCAAAATTGTGTTAATTTTTTATGCATCGTATTTAAAATATAAAGAGCTGATTCCAAATATAGTTAGTATGTTCTTTTTTACGATATTCATCATTTTGATAAGATATAATCGATTTTTTAAATAATTACGTTAATAGATGAAAAAAGTCATACAATTTTTTTTCTTTGAGCCTTTGTTTTCGGTTTGTGGTGTTTGGTGGGACATGCCGTCCCTATAATAATAAGAAAAAAATAAAAAAATAAATCCTCTTAAATACCGTGTTAATATTTATAAATAGTATTAAATAAATAAATATATTAGGCTCCATCTATGACTGTCGTTCTGTTTTAAAAGTTTAAGCAGATTTAAATTTAATCCGAAAATGTTTAAAATAGTGACGATCATAATTTAAAAATATAATCAATTTTTTATTTTATTACTAGAGAGCTGGTGGTTTGTGGTAGGATGGACTGGCGCCCCCATTAATAGTCTTAATAAATATCTTACTGACCTAATAGTATAAATTGTGTTATTTTTTATGAATCGTATTTAAAATTAATATCAAATGTAACTAATAGTCAAAATTCTGTTATTTTTTATGCAACGTATTTAAAATATATATAGCCTAGGCTCCATATACGACTGGCATTCTTTTTTATGAGTTTAAGCAGATTGAAATTTAATCCTATAAGTTTTAAAATCGTGACGTTCATAATTGAAAAAGACATAACATTTTTTTCTTTTATCCTGTGTGAGCTTTGGTTCTGGGGAGGGGGAACAGCGCCCCCATTAATACTCTGAATAAATATCAACCAGACCTAATAGTCAAAATTGTGTTATTTTTTATGAATAGTATTTAAAATATTGATAGCTTAGGCTCTATCTAGGACTGTCTTTTTTTTAAGACTTTAATCAGATTTAAAATTAATCATATAATTTTTAAAATATTTTTTTTTATAAATTAAAAATAAATAATAAATTTTTATACTAAGTGAGCGTTGGTTTTGGGGAGTGGGAATGGACCCCCACAATAATATTATGAATAAATATCAAACGTACCTAATAGTCAAAATTGTGTTTTTTTTATTAATCGTATTTAAAATTAATATCAAATGGACCTAATAGTCAAAATTGTGTTATTTTTTATGCAACGTATTTAAAATATAGATAACTTAGGCTCCATATAGGACTGGCGTTCTTTTTTAAGAGGTTAAGCAGATTGAAATTTAAGCCTATAAGTTTTAAAATCGTGACGTTCATAATTGAAAAAAAGACAAACAATTTTATTTTTATTTTATCCTACGTGAGCTTTGGTTTTGGGGAGGGGGGAACGGCACCCTCATTAATATTCTGAATAAATATCAAACAGACCAAATTGTGTTATTTTTTATGCATCGTATTTAAAATATTGATAGCTTAGGCTCTATCTAGGACTGTCGTTTTTTTACGACTTTAATCAGATTGGAATTTAAGACTGTAAAATTTAAAATCGAAGTTGCTGATGGTTGAATTTATAGGAAGAACGTAGATATGAGTAATATCTTTTATACGAGCTCCTAAAAATCTGTATAGATACCTGCGATAGCAATACGCCCAAAAATAATACGTCCGATACCGATACACTGTGCAGCCCTTTCCCCAGGGGACTTGGAGGGTCATAATATCACCAACACCAAATATATTTGACTCTAGCAATGTCTCTTGTAATCGTCAAATCTATTAAGTATCTGATGTAAGCACCCCATTCTTTAATTACCCCGTGAGGCATTCTTAACCATCGCAATACTTTTACGCTAATACCTCTTCGCAAAAAAATTCGCAAATCTCGTAAACTAAAGAAGTAATTACATCACTGTTGTTAGCTCCATCATTAATCTCCAATAATGTAAATGCACCCCTCATTTTTTTTCCTCTACTAATATCCTAGCAAATAAAAACTATTCTCTTTGAATTCAATTCTCTTACTAATTTCAAAACTGATTGAGAATCAAATATGGAACCTGATTATATACAAAAAAATAATAGGCGAGTAAAAAAGAAGAGACACCGGTTTTTTTGAACTAAAAAAAAAAAAGACGTTGAACTTTGAAATTGCGTCGTTCCTAGAGTGTAAAGACCTGTAGACATGTTTGTACGCAAATGACCCTGGTAACCGTACAATGCATTGAAAGATTACATTCAAACTTACGCCTAAGGCATAGATATGTATGTAAGATTTCAATGCATTATACTGTTACTACTTACGTCATTGATGCTTCACTGCAAACGAATTATGTTACAAATATTTTCTTTTCCAGTTATTGCAGCATTAAAAATGAAAATAAAATTACAGTGAGATAAAATCTTGAACAGATGACATTTTAATAATTAATAGCCTTATATATCAAACATCCAGTTTGATTTTATTTGTACTTTTCAAGACTATTCAAGACATATAGTTTTTAGTAAAGAGCAAATGACGCAGTAGGTTTTAGACTTTTACAGTGGAAGGAGGAAGCAAAACCCAAGCTCTTCTTTGTAGAGATTTTTGTTCGTTTCACGCTGGATTTGCATATTCAATTTAAATTTCACTCGTTTTAAGATCTATTTACTCATTTATATTAGTAACTATTGTTTGTTTGTTTGCTATAATTATTTATTTAGTTTCTGTTCGTTTTGGGTTTCATTTATGCCTCAATAGCAAAATATTTTTGTTCATTTTAAACTTGATTTGCATATTCAACTTAAGCTTTTGGTTTAAGCTTTTGGTTTTAACTTAAGCTTTTAAGTTTTGGGTTTCATTTATTCTGTAATAGTAATTTCTGGTTATTTGAGTTTAAGTTATTGCAGTTTTCTATTTCTTCTGATCTTAAGTTTAATATGGCCTTTACTTTTTTTTGAAAACTTCTTTTTCGGAAAGCTTTTTAATTAATTCCTTTAAAAGAGATCTCTACTAGGGTTTCCACCGCAGTCATTTCTTAAAGTGGTATAATTGCTGAAATTTGCGTGCTACACAGCGATTTTCGGTGCTATTCCCACAAATTGACTTTAATAGTGCTAAAATAGCATTCTCGTGCTATTTTAGCACTATTTTAGCAATTCTGATCACGCGCTATAGTGCTACACATAATGAAATAGTGCTATAATAGTACTTTTGTGCTACAGTGGCAACCCTGATTTCAACAGACACATCTCTAGGTAGAAAACCTAGGTAAAATAATGACCAGTAGTATATCAGGCCCTAAATTTTACAACCCTGTGCCAAGAATTTCGTCATAAGAAAAACTCAGTAGGTTCACCGGGGCACTGACTCCGCTTGCCTACAGAACAGCCTCGACACTGCAAGTTTGAACCTGTCACCCTCTTGACTAGCTCAACTATCCACTTCAAGGGGATCCCTAAGTGGCTTGGAGTCTCACGACCTCTCAGAACACGGTAGGACATGGCACTACGTTATGTGAAACTTCTTAGTAAATCAGGTATTCCAGGTTATCCCCTATGCTCTTTTGTCCAAAGAGTACACATTACAAAATCGCTTTTGGCTTAGGCACGTACGTCAATTTTGGGGTACTTTTTTGTCCGCTTTCCTGAAATCTGGAGATTTTTCATACGATTTTTTTGTTTTGCATACGGCAACCTGTGCGTCCCCATTTCTATATGCGTTTGGGTGAACTTTAAATAGTTCTAAAAAATTGTGTGTTTAAAAAAAATTAAATCCCCATCCCTCTAAAATAACAAACGTCCACAACAAATTCTTGTGTGTGCGCCTGTATCACCTTTAGGGGTATTAGCCATGAAAGTGCACTATCAGAACATGTTTTATAGTGAGTACTGTTTATGATTAGGTGTAGGCACTGACAAATAAACTTGTCTTTGAGAGGGGGAGGGTTTACATGTAAAAAAAAAATAAAAAAAAATCGTACTATAAGTGTGGGAAAATATGGATAAAATCTTCAAAATTATTAATAATACCAGGGAGTCCAACCTCAGATCTCTCTTGTTTACTCACGTTGTCAAGTGTACCAATTTAATTTAAATATCAACTGTTTTGAATCGTAAAAAAAAACTTCATCTTATGGTGCTCATTTAGCAAAATAATGTGATACTGATGCAGAGTAAATATTTTGCTACAAACATCAGCTGTAGATTACATGGCAACGACACAGTTCCCAAGAAAAATTCCAACCCAGTGGCAGATCTCTTATGCCAATATTTAGGCCAATTCTCGTGATATTTTAATAGCGGCTAACCTCTAGGAAATGGTTTGTTTATTTGCTAAAGTCCAAATCCAAATCTTCATTCCCCTTTCCAAAAGTAAACAATTTGAAATTTCATAAATACAGAACTGATGTTCTTTAACGACTAAGCTGGGTTTCAACAACCAACAGATTTACAAGTTCCAAGAAACTGATTTTTTCAATTAACGGTGCACCTTCTGTATGACTTTTTGAAAAGTGACGTAAGTAAAAAAAGGATATTTTCGATTCATTGTATCGAAAATGAACGGGTGGTAGAAAATAGTCGAATCTTGGCTGCGTTATTCAACAAGAGGTATTTATCAGTTTTGTTTAAGTAAAATTTATAACCTGTCATATTAAACAAAATACGATTGATCGTTCAATCTTCATACTATCTAGTATCTTGTTTTTTGTTTCAAAATAATTTACAACTTATTATTTTCCCTCAAAATGCGTTATATCTTCTTTTCTCAAATGCAGAATTAGTTCCAACTTTCAGCTTTATTTATCAAAAGTCTTATGTTATAACCAGATAAAAAAAATCGTCTGTACAAACAGCTGTTCGTTAATAACATTGAAAAACTTAAAACGTATTTCTCAGTTCTATTAACTATTAACTCAGTTCTATTAACAGTGAGAGTCCTAATTCCGGCTATCGAAAAACATTGCTGAAGTTTTTGCAATTGTACTGATTTTGTACCAGTTTGGCAAAATTGTACCAAATTTTTGACTTAAAGAAAAAGATATACAGGTCGGAGGAAAATGTACTGAGTTTGATACAATTGTACCACCCATATCCTCACTGTTTGAAAGACAATGCGCAAGCGCAACCCTTCAACTGCTACTAAGATCAAACATTCGAACTTCTTATTGACTCACCTGACAGTGTAAGAAAGGCGTAATTTATTAGCTGGGTAGTGAAGTACCACTTTCCGTCGAGAGCTGGGCGATACTTGGTATCTACTGTGAAAACAAGTATTGCAGTTTAAGTATATTGGATTAGAAAACTGACAATTCCTAAGGCGGTCAGTGTTACGAAAACACAACTGCAGCTTAAAAAATGTCTGTTTGTACTATTTGCTTACCCGAGAAAATACACAATATTTCTCTGTTACAATTTCTAGCTTCATCTTGCTTCATAACACACTGGTATTAAAAGGACAGTATCGATACTTTTGGGGAGCAGCTTATTGAGTGTCGATACTTTTCAGTATGACCCAACAATATTTCCATTTGATATTCACAATTAGCTGATAGCTGCTAGACCGATCTGCGCGAGGAGACAAGAATTGGCTACACGTGGAAAGCAAATCCAAACCACTAGTAGAGGTTGTTACACTAATGTTTTTTAACATCAAATCCAAAGTATTAGAACAGGCAACAAATGACCTTGTTCTCTGTATTTTTTTTAAGTCGTTAGTTTCATAAAACAAAAAGTAATTTCTAAAACTTTGTAAAATCATAGCTGAGATCCAATTACTAATGCGAATTTATTGAGGCTAGCTGATTAGGACTCTGGATGTGTGCTCACATTTAAAACCCCTTTCTTTTCCAGTCGTATTAGTAACCATTTTCACTAGTCAGTCTTATGAGCCAGCTTTCCATAGAATATTCACAACTGGCAAACTTTTGGCCTAAAGATACTGCTTACCGCCAATAGCCCCCAATAATGTGTCTTTCCGTCTCCCTAAGGTTTTAATGGCAAAAACTCTCAAATATACGAGACAAAAACATGGAAATGTAATAACCTAAATTGACAGAGAGGTTTAATTATAGAGACTATACCTAAGTTATTATCGCCTTAAATCTCCAGTGCTTGGTTCTTGCTTGTCAATCACTTGCCGTATATTTTTTCAGGACGTGTCCGGATATTGCTCAAAAGCGTCATTGGAAACCTCATCATCAATATCTGATTTATAGTTATGATGATGATGAACATGATGAAAGCTCCAATTTGACGGATTATGATTGCCTACATGGAATTCATGCAGTATTTAATGAAATTCAACTTGTACGAATTATCAAGAAGCCTGGACGGATAATTTCTTTTAGCCCAAGTAAGATTTTACTGTTATTATGCCTATCCATGTAATTTTTGACATTTGATAATTAAATGGGTTTATTTTTAATTCAATAAAACTTGTTGGTAAATATTGAGGCTATTTCTTTATAGAAAATGTACTTAAATTAATTGATAGAAAAATAAAGTATCAACTTCACTTTTTGGGGCTGACAAGTAATTCCTAGGTTACACGCCTTTGAAAATTTTATTATTTATATTATTATACTTTAATGATGCGACAAATTTTACTTGACAAAATTGTTTACGCCAATAAATTGAAGACTTGAAACTGAAGTAAAAAGCTCTACTCACAAATATTTGTAGAACTATAGGCATAAGCAGGGATGTAACAGGAGGAGGGGGCTCCCACGCGAAATCCAAAATTTTCCTGAATTTCGGGGTACTTTCTACCGAAATTCCAAATTTTCCTGCCATTACAAGCCTTTTCGGGGCTGACAAGTATTTTTATAGATACAGGCCTAAGCAGGGACCTAGAAAGGGGAGAGGAGGAGGGCTGAAGATATCCCAGAAATTCTAAAATTTCTTGAATTTCTGGCACTTCTCCGTGAAATCCTTTTTTTCAGTTTCTGGGACCAATAGAAGGTTCAAATTTATAGGCATAAGCAGGGGTGAACGTAGGAAAGCGGAGACCATGCTCGCAAAACCCTAACTTCTTTTGAATTTCTTAGCATTTCTTATTTAAATTGTCATATAAAGTTTGTTTTTTAAATATTGGCCCTTCTCCCCAGGAAGAAAAATTATAGACCCATAAGCCTTAAAAAATTTTACGAAATTCCTGTAAGCCATTTCGAATTTCATTTTCAGTTAATTTTAAAACGCTATGCACGAAAAAACAGTGTAGTGATACAAATGCTTCAGAATAGGGAAAGTTTTCAACCATATAACCCTTGTATACTTATCTGCTCTAAAGGCGAACATTATTTTTTTTTCTCTGTCTCTTTGTCAGTTACTGTAAAAAAAATGTTTGACAAAAAATGATCCCTAATAGAAAAAAACAATTTATTAAGGAATCGTTCCTTGTATACCTTTTTGCCCCGGGCACCTCTGTAGCACCGTATGAAAAAAAAAACTTTGGAATCACCTTTTCACTCAAAATAGTTAGAAATACCAAAAAGCGTCTATCCTGAGAGCATGTGATCCATTCAACTCCATTATGATTGGTGGACTAACCAGCAAGAGTTGAGGCTGAGGCCACAAAGGCCCATAGTCTCTAACACAGCTACATGCGCAAGGGTACAAAATTCTACGGATAACCTTTTCTTTACACATACATTTTTAGTCAAAAGGAAGAGGGGGTATTTTGCACCCCAAGGAATTTGAACTTTCATGATTAGAGGTACAAGTTGAGCCCATGAACCCTCAAACAGCCCGCTCCACCACCAATTTTTAAGTGGAAAAGTAATTAGTCATATCTCAAATTGTTTAAATGGAAATTATACAAACATTTTTCAATCTGTATCACTGAACAGCAAAAATTTAACCAGTGAAAACTTTTTGCCAAAAAAAAAATATATATATAGATTCTTATTTGGTAGGCTAAATTGATAAATATTAAATAGGCTGTGAAATAATAATTTCTGTCTATTTTAAGTTTGAACTTCGTTCTTTACTACCCTCGGAAAAGCTGTTTTTTTAATTAATCTTTGCTCGTTTTTGATTAAATTTAATGTAGAAACAATGCTGCCATGATCTTCTTTATTTATACGCAAAAATTTCTGTTTTCGCAATAATCTTTTATTTTCTGATGAGTAGGCGATTTATGCAACCTATTAAGAGGGTTTGGAGGGGAGTATACGTGAGGGGCTCTTATAAACCTCTAGTTAAGGCTAGTTAAAGCTTAGAACCATAATTTTTGCAATGGTATCGTTTTCTGCTTCCAAACTCTTCCGCTTAAGAAGGGGCACAAGTGCCGTTTTTAGTGCTATATGGCACTTATGGACGGTAAAATTGATAAGAAAGCACGTTTTTTATGAGTAATAGCTTTAAAATGAGCCTTCCCAGGATATGCTTTAAAAAATAAGTGCATCACATTTGCAAAAATAGGGAATTAACTGAAAACTAATCACAAGAAGAGACGAACCGTGATTGAAAAAAAAAATCCAAGCAGGAATCGAACGAATGATAATCTAATTTGAAGTCCAGCACTGTACTAACAGAACCACACCTCTAATAATCTAATTTAATATGTTGGTGTTTTTAGGACTTTAATTGCGTAGCTTTTTAAGGGGACATGGAGAAGGAACATAAGGGAGGTGTTCTTAGTCCAGGAATTAACAGGCTAGAGAAGTTTGAAAAGTCAGGGACTTCCTGAGGTATGGGAACTTAGAAAGCCTTTAGCAGCTGGGCCTTAACGATTAGTGGTCCAAAACATCATGGGAAAAGCTTTTTTTTCTGTAGGTACCTGGTTCCAGCCAATCATGGTACTCAAGTACATCTCAGCATTTTTAAGCTTTTGGCCGCTTCCCAGGTAAGTTACAGCAATATAATAGCTTACAACTGCCTCATGCTATCTCAATTAATACAACTATCTCAGGTAACCAATCCCATGTCAGTAATTAAAACAAAAATTCAACTTTCAACTTCTGTCTTCCACGCAAACAACTAACGGACGTTATTGGCTCAGCAACCTCGGCTACCCCCATGTCTTTTTATTATTGGTTTTTATTATGATTGTACTGTTTGGAGCTTAAATTGAGCCCATAAGTGACCCACATCCAAAATCTCCATTCCCCAAAGCGCCAAATCCCACAGAAAACAAAAGCCGTAGTGGAGGCGTGGCAAGCCCAACAACCTCCCCCCTTCCCGACTGCCAAATTTTATCAGAAACATAAGCATGTCACACCTTGTCTAAATAATAAACATGCAAGTTTTTTTCAACCTGTAATATTGGAGACATAAAGTTCTCAACTTGGTTTAAATTAACTACTGACTCTGTGAAAATCAGTGAATAATGCCAACGGGGCATGAGAATTATGGTATTTTGAGGTGTATACCTCAAAAGACCCTCCGACCTTTGCATGATCATTGAATTGAATTGAATTGGATTAAACTTTTTTCCTTTATTTATTAATACCAAATACGGTAAGCTTTAACAAGGCTTTCGCACTAAACCAAAAAACAACACAATTTAATAATTTGACAAGTAGCCGTTCAAGAAGAAACAAAGCTCTGAGAACGAACGACTACAACAACCAATATAAATAAATTCATCTAAATAACTCAATATATATACATATACATACACATATAATAATAACAAGTAAAATAAATGTCAAAAATCAATTTATCTCGTAAAATGTATGTCTCGTAATATATATATATATATATATATATATATATATATATATATATATATATATATATATATATATATATATATATATATATATATATATATATATATATATATATATATATATATATATATATATATATATATATATATATATATATATATATATATATATATATATATATATATATATATATATATATATATATATATATATATATATATATATATATATATATATATATATGTATGTATGTATATATACATAAATATAAATAAATAAATAAATATATATATATATATATATATATATATATATATATATATATATATATATATTTATTATATTTATATTTATGTATATATACATACATATATATATATACACACACACACATATATATATATATATATATATATATATATATATATATATATATATATATATATATATATATATATATATATATATATATATATATATATATATATATATATATATATATATATATATATATATATATATATATATATATGTGTGTGTGTGTGTGTGTATATATATGTATGTATGTATATATACATAAATATAAATAAATAAATAAATATATATATATATATATATATATATATATATATATATATATATATATATATATATATATATATATATATATATATATATACATATATGCATATATACAATTTTTAACTCTAAGACCTTTCTATAAGGGCTCTAGGAGGAATTTGTTACCTTCAAAAGTATATTCGCTGGGTTTTTCAACTATGCAGAACAGAATGACTATCTTAAAATTTCTATCAGACGAAATTCGGAAAAAAGGGGCGTGGGAGGGGGCCTAGTTGCCCTCCAGCATTTTGGTCACTTAAAAAGGGCACTAAAACTTTTAATTTCTGTTTGAATGAGCCCTATCTTGATGTTCTAGGACCACTGGGTCTGTACGATTACCCCTGCAGCAAAAAAAATAATAATAATAATAAAAACGAACATGCATCCGTGATCTTTCATGTGGCAAAAATACAAATTTGCACATTTTTGCAGATATGACCTTGAAACCTATGTAATAGGATTTTCTGATACCCTGAATCTGATTGTGTGATTTTTATTAAGATTCTTTTACTTGTAGTGGGTATTTTCCCCCTTTTTCAAAAATCAGGTAAATTTTTCAGGCTCGTAGCCTTTGATGAGTAATACTAAACTTAATGAAAATTATATATTTAGAATCAGCATTATAAACTCGTTTTTTCATATATTTATTGATATCAAAATTCCGATTTTTAATGTTTCGATTACTTTTCTTTAACCTCAAAATTTTTTTTCTTTAAATTAAATATTTCACAATCCAGGCAAATCGTATTCCCCGCAATATATAAAATAAATTCCTATAATTTAAAATTAATTCCAAACAATCATTAAAAAAATTACTTCAAATCAATTTTTTTTTTAACAACACATCCTTGCCCACAAAGACACAAAAACTATTCCCTTCTACTTTAGACGAAATACGTCCCCAATTTTCTTACACTTCATAATCCTTATCCTTTTCCATTCTTTTTCCACACGATCTATCACATCATAATCTTTCTTCTGCTTTCCTTTTCACTTTCACGCGTAATAACGAAAATGCGATACTTTGTACACTATTGTCCTTATATGGTCCTCATCATCTACTTTTAGGTATACAGCTTTCTCTAAATTAACTTCATCTTTTTTACTTGTAACACATTCTAATAAATTCTTCAGTCCTGCTACATTTGTTTCTTGTTTATCACATTCTAACATTACGTGACATTGAGTTTCTAGTTTTTTTTCTTATTGCTTACAAAGTCCATTGCTACCACTCATATTCATCTTTACTTTTGACTCTTCTGTGGGTAGTAAATTGCGCATAAAGAAAAACATATGTTCTTTAACTTTTGGCGGCAACAGGCAACTTTCTAGTTGTATGAAACTTTTGTTTCATACAGCTGCTTCATTTTTTCATAATATTCCTTAAGTTTTTCTTTGTCAATTTTCCCACTTATCTCAAGCGACATTCCTAATTTTTCTATTTCATAATTCTCTTCGAATGCTTGATTATATTTTGGAGGATATTCCTTTTCTTTTCTTTTCCATGTTTCATACCAAGCACTTGTTGGTGATTCTGTTTTCCTCATCACTTGTTCCAACATTGGCCTAATGAAAAGTTCTTTCATCTTACATTCCACTTGTATGACCTGAATGCCTCCATGATTTCTATCTCACAATTTGCTTTAGATGTGTCTTTTTGGGTTGTGAAACAAAGGACATATACTATAATACTGGGCAAGCATAAGTATTCACATACCAGGCTTTCTGATAAACAGTCAGACCTCTTCCATATCCTTGTCTAAGGGCATTTTTGAATTTCGATTTTGTATTTATACAATTTTCACTTTCTGTTTGGCTCCAATTTCTTTGAAAAAAACATACCCAATATTTTAACTTTTTCCTTTCTCCGTATCCCCTCACACACCTTTTCTACTTCGTCTCCCAATGATAGCATTTTACGCTTATTTCTATTGAGCTGTAGCTTGAAGATATCACAATATTCAACTATGCATTGAACGCCACTTTGAAATTATCTTCAGTTTCTGTGTACTTTGTCAGATCATCTACAAAACTGTTCAACTTCATTGCCACATTTTCTATCATAATGCCTATTATTTCTTTTTCTAGATATTTAAGTAGCAGGTCAAAATATATTTCAAACACTAAAAGACTCAGCGGGCATCCTTGGCGCACTCCAGTTTCTGCTTCAAATTCTCCCCTAACATCGCTATTCACACAAATTACCTGTACTATTTTTTCAATTATCCTGTTTATCCATTTTATAAATGTCTCGTGGAAACCGTAGTAATTCATGATCCATACTAGAATTTTTGTTTTCTTATTTTATCGAAGGCCTTTTTAATATCATAACTCGTTATCCAGTACTTTATTTTCTTTTTTTCCTTTCGACTTCCTGCTCGTATTATTACATCTCTTATATTAGCCAATACATCTGTTGTTTTACGGTTTTCTAGTCCTCCTCTTTGGTTTACACTTAGTATGGATGGTAGCACCTTTTTTAGACGGTTTGCTATTACTTTAGACATAATTCTGTTATCACTATCTGTGATATTAAATGGCCTCCAGTTGTTGAGGTCTTCAGGGCTACCTTTTTTCGGTATTAACTTCATCATTCCTAAACACTGTATCTTGATATCATCGTTATTTAGTAATTCATTAAAAATATCTGCCAGATGTTCTGCGTTTCAATTACTATTGAGCCGTATCACTTATTTTTTTATTGTTTATTTTTAATACGTGTATGTTATTACGTATATGAGGGGGTTCTCCCCCTAGTCAATATGTCGCTCTTTACGCTAAAGTTCGAATTTTGTTTGAATCACAAATCCCTGAGTTACAAAGGCCGTTTAGTTATAATAGATAGCTCTTTTGAAAGTACTAAAAAAGACTTTAGCGTAAAGAGCGAGGTATTTACTAGGGGACGAACCCCCTCATTTACGTAATAATTTTTGTTCGTTTTAAGTTTTAATGTTGCTCCTTACTTTCAGTTGAAAAACTTGTTTTATTTATTTAAGGCTGGACGGTATGAAAACCGAAAATTAGCTATGCAGAAAAGATCTTACTCTACAAAAATGGGGCGGTTATCTTTTGATGATTACAAACGGGTTTAGAAGGCGGTCCTTATCTTAACTCAGCAAAATTGGAATAGTAGGGTTTCAAGCTGTCACCTGATTGCAAAAGACAAAATCGCAAAAAAAAGAAAAATTGGACAGATTTGAAGAATTTTATTCGCTCTCAGCATTAGCCTTTAGCCAAATTGCGGAAAGACTAGTAATTTAAAAAAGAAAGAAGAATCAAATCAAGAAAAACGTTAGGACGAATGGTAAAACATTTACAAGAAAGAATACGCATATTTAAGGTAAACTATTTGAAAATTCATATATTATGCAATTTTTGATTGTTTACGCGGGATTTGTCATTAGGAAAGGGAAAAATGTTCTATCCTGGTTGTGTCACAAAAGAGCACGGGTCTAAATGTGAAAATTTAGTGGATGCTGAGGAGTATTTCGAACTAATCAAAAAACCACTGTGTGCATCCTGGTTATATGGAAGGAGGAATAAAATTTGAAAAATAATTATTTAGAGAAAAAAAAACATAAGGATAATTGATAAAATATTGACAATAAAGAATACGGTCATTTTGGGGCAAATTATGTGGCAATTTAAAAATCACGCAATTTTTCGATTGTTTACACACAGGATTTATCACTGAAAAGGGGGAAAATGTTTCAACCCACATGTGTTCCAAAAGAGTAAGGGTGTCAATGTGAAACGTTAGTGAATGTTGAGGGGTATTTTTTTTAACTAAATCAAAGGACACTATTATGGACAAATGGCTTATAAAAAAGGCGTATCTGTAATACCATAGGAATAGCTAAGGGTTTTATCTTGAAACTTTCAGGCCCCCTACTGTTGCCACTTCTGCAACAAATGCGACCATTCATTAATTTGATTGCAACTACTTGCAACTGTGACCACTTCCAATTTGGACTGCTTTCAGGTAATTTTAAAAGGGTTGTTGATCAACAT
This sequence comes from Artemia sp. Qi Xiang Cuo, assembly GCF_049724085.1. NCBI lineage: Eukaryota > Metazoa > Arthropoda > Branchiopoda > Anostraca > Artemiidae > Artemia > Artemia sp. Qi Xiang Cuo. The sequence goes on from NC_142798.1 coordinate 63,251,917, forward strand.
CAGAGCGTATTATTTGCATACGGGTTGTTGAAAACGTCTATCAGCAATAGCCTTAGAAGAGCCGAGGGTATTAAGTTGAAACTTTCTTGGCTTGTTGAAAAGGATGTTGGAAAGTAATTGAGGGAGATAGTATACAAATCTGGCAACTCAGATTCATATATCTGTGGTGCCTCTCCCCAACAGACCCTGGGGCAAGAATACAAAATTACGCAATTTATCGATTTTTTTCCATGTAGTATTTATGATTGAGAAGGGGAGAGCTATATCCTGGGTATAACAAAAAAAAGGATGAGGTTATTACGGTGAAACTTCATGACTTTTTTACCATTTTGAACAAAATGCCTAATTTTGATCAAATGTCTTTGGAAGAAGGGTAGCAAAAAAGGGCTTGGGATGGAAATGGGTTGGCATCAATCCCTTTGACTCTTATAAAAAGCACTAAAACTTTCAATTTTCAGCTGAATGAGCACCTTCTAAAGTTTCTACGACAATTCCTTCCATGCCGAAAAAGATTAATAAATTGAAACCCTATTGCTCTCTACTTATATTGCGTTTCAGAAATTCTTACGGAAAACCGCCAACAATTTCATCATTTCAACCCAAAATTTAAAGAGGGCTAATTAAATTGTAATAAAAGCATTTATTCTGGTACGCAAAAATTAAACACAGTGAGTCAAGAGAAACAACACACCTTATAGAAATAAAAATACGTATATCATTAGGTCGTAACAAAACATACTGCGCAAAACACATTTTATATCTCTTTCCCTACATAGCATGATCAAATAGAAAAAAAATGTTAGTAACTTAAAAGAAAAAATACTTTGTTAGTATTAATTATTTTGTATGGTATGAAAAAAAGATATAGAAACAGTGCAATTCATCCTTTCTTCTAATCTAAACACTTTACCAGGAAAATTCTTATTACATTTCGAAATTTTATATATATTGAGTTTTAAGACTTACTTCTAATTTAGCTCTGTCCAAAATAATGTGAAAAATTGGGGTACACAAGGATTCTATAGTTAAAAGTATCCCAACAGAGTTAGCTTTGGGAAAACATTTGAGTAAATATAAGTATTCAGCAAAAAACATGCTTTATGAATGATGATGAATTAGAAGAATCGTCCTCTCCAAGGGCACAAGTTCTTTCCCATTCTTGGCCCTTCTTGAAATCTTTGCCTCCCACGAAATGTTAGTGTCTCCTCAGGTAAAATTCTGTTAAAGTCCTCAAATGGGACCTTGAGGAGCTACTATAGGAGCTAATAGCTATTATGTTTATCCTCTTTTCATACTGAGGATCAGGATAAAAACTAAAATGTCAAAGTTTGCTGTGAAGTTCGCTTAGTTATTAGGCTTTTAGGTTGAAGCTTTCAGGGCATGATAAGGGGGATGTTCAACTGATATAAAGGCAATACTTTGTATAAGCAATACAAAGGATATAAAAGATATAAAGACAATACTATTTACAGATTATGCAATTTTTTGATTGTTTACACAGGATTTGTCATTAGGAAAAGGAAAAATGTTCGAACATGGTTGTGTCACAAAATAGGAAGGGTCTAAATGTGAAACTTCATTGGATGCTTAGGGGCATTTCGGACTAAATAAAAATTCACTGTCTGCATCCTGGTTATATGGAAGGAAGAATAAAATTTGAAAAATAATTATTTAGAGAAAAAAACGCAAGGATGATTGATAAAATATTGACAATAAAGAATACGGCTATTTTGGGGCAAATTATTTGGCGATTTAAAATTATATAGTTTTTCGACTGTTTACACACAGGATCTATCACTAAGACAGGAGGGAATGTTTCAAACCACATGTGTTCCAAAAGACTAAGGGTGTCAATGCGAAACGCTAGTGAATTTTGATGGGTATTTTTTAACTAAATCAAAGGGCACTATGGACAAATGGCTTATAAAAATGGCGTATCTGTAATACCTTAGGAATAGCTAAGGGTTTTAACTTGAAACTTTCAGGCCCCCTACTGCTGCTGCTTTAGCAACGGCTGCGACCATTCATTAATTTGACTACAATTACTTGCGACTGTGACCACTTCCAGTTGCGACTGCTTTCAGGAAATTTTAAAAAGATTTTTTATCAACACCAGTGCATATGATTTGCATGCGGGTTGTTAAAAATTTCTATCAGCAATAGCCTTAGAAGAACCGAGAGTATTAAGGTGAAACTTTCAGGGCTTATTGAAAGGGATGTTGGGAAAAAATTGAGGGAAAGGGGGCTAAATACCTGACAACTCAGATTCATATATCTGTGGTGCCTGAACTAAAAATTGTGCAATTTATTGATTGTTTCCATGTAGTATTTATGATTGAGAAGTGGGGGAGAGGGCTATATCCTGGGTTAGCAAAAAAAAGGATGAATATATTCCGGTGAAACTTCATGGCGTTTTGACCATTTTCAACAAAATGTTTAATTTTGATCAACTGTCTTTGGAAGAAGGATAGTGAAAACGGACTTGGGAGGGAAACGGATTGGTATCAATCCCTTTGATTCTTATAAAAAGCACTAAAACTTTCAATTTTCAGCTGAATGAGCACCTTCCAAGGTTTCTACGACAATTCCTTCCATGCCGAAAAAGATTAATAAATTGAAACTTTATTATTGCGTTTCAGAAATATTTATTGAAAACCGCCAACAATTTCTTCATTTTAACACAAAATTTAAAGAGGGCTAATTAAATTGTGATAAAATAATTTATGCTGGTACACAAAACTGATCACAGTGAATGGAGAGAAACAACACACCCTATAGAAATAAAAATACGTATATCATTATGTCGTAACAAAACATACTGCGCAAAACCCATTTCACAACTCTTTCCCTACATAGCATGATCAAATAGAAAGAAATGTTAATTAATTAAAAGAAAAAATACTTTGTTAGTATTAATTATTTGGTATGGTATGAAAAAAAGATATAAAAACAGTGCAATTCATCCTTTCTTCTAACCTAAACACTTTGCCAGCAAAATTCTTATTACATTTCGAAATTTTATATATTGAATTTTTAGACTTGCTTCCAATTTAACTCTGTCAAAAAAAATGTGAAAAATAGGGGTTTGCAAGCATTTTACAGTTGAAAGTATCCCAACAGAGTTAGCTTTGGGAAAACATTTGAGTAAATATAAGTATTCAGCAAAAACATGCTTTATGGAGAATGATGATGAATTAGAAGAATCGTTCTTCTCCATGGGCACAAGTTCTTTCTATTCTTGGCCTTCTTGAAATCTTTGCCTTTCACGAAATGTTAGTATCTCCTGAGACAAAATTCTGTAAACGTCCTCAAGCGGGACCTAGTTATATTGTTTATCCTCTTTTCAAACTAAAGATCAGGGTAAAAACTAAGATGTCAAAGTTTGCTACGAAGTTTGCTTGGCTATTAGGCTTTTAGGTTTAAACTTTCAGAGCATGACTAGGGGGATGTTCAACTGATATAAAGGCAATGCTTACATGCACTACACTGTAAAAAAATTGTTTGAGATTCAACAAAAATTGTTTGTTATGTTTATATTAGTTGGAAAAACATTAGATACAGAAGGTAACATATGTTGAGCTTTGGTATTTTTAAGAATAGGGTAGCAGCATCAAAGATTTTCTAGATAAGGAAAATAACAAAAGAAATGTATTACGAAACAATAATGCCTATAAAAGTTATATGCAAATATAGTATTTGTAGACAATTTTGTTTAAGCACTTTGTAGACGTGTAAATTAAACTTTATTCAACTCAATCAGCCCAAATTTTATACTCTTTCTTTTACTCAAAAAAAACAATTAGCTTTTTTTTCTGTCGTAATTCCTACCTTTGATTTGAATTAATGTCACCTTAGTCAAATTCAATATGATATTCAAGAAAATTTGATCTAGCATACAAATCCAAATAATATTGATTAATAGAGAGTTTCAGAGTTCAGAGTTTTTATTCCACAATACATACACAATCCAATCACAACACTCCTAATCCCCCTCGAAAGGCTCCATGGCCAGGGATACAAGGGGGAATGAGAAAAAAAAATACAATAAATCCAAACAACCATAAAAAATAAATCAATCGCCAAACAACATATAAAATTAAAAAGAAACCATACCTGAGGCCTGGGAGTCACAGCGCAGATAAGACCACCATAAAACAAAACAAAACATTCAGGGGAAATAAACTCCAAAAAAAAAAAAAAAAAAAAAAAAAAAATATCTATTCTGTTTGATTCCTAACTAAATGGTCCTTAAGAATCCTCTTGAAAGTGCCAAACGAGTGGCATTTCTGTACTGAAGAAGGCAGGGAGTTCCAAACCTGATGACAAGCGATGAGGGGATTGAAATCTGACCGCACAGTGGGAGTAGGAGGAATGCAGATATTATGTAACGAACGAAGGTTATATGGAGCTGAATCAGAAATAAACTGAGGAGTTTTTTGAAGAGATTTTGGAAGATTGCCATGAAGCTTATGAAAAACAAAAGAAGCACAAGAAAGAATGTAGATATACTGTAGATTTAGACGGGGTGTTGTTGAATAAGGGTTGGTATCAATAACCAGAGGCGGTTTTTTTTGTTATACTTGAAAGAAAACGACCGCAGTGTAGACGGAAAAGTAGACATCCATACTATGGGGCAATAAGAGACATATGACTGGACAAGGCAGAAAAAAAGAAGCTTCAGAATAGATCCAGGAAAGGTGTGTTTGAGTTTTCGAATGACACCCAAACTCCGTGAGACCTTAACCCTAATCATAGCTATATGGTGTCTAAACGAATGGTTCTCATCAAGCAAGATACCAAGAAACCGGACCAACCGATTCTTTGGTCTACACAAGGAGCCTTGTGACACCTGAAGCTGTGTCAGTTGAGGGAAAGCTATACCAATTCGAGAAAAAATAAGAAAATGTGACTTGGCAACATTCAAGGCCAAGTAATTTGCCTCAAACCATGAAACTACTCTCTCAAATATTGCCACCAGACTTGGTCTGATATCAACTTCAATCTTCGCTAAAGTCCTAAGAGTGCTGTCATTAGCAAAACCAACAAGGTAATCTTCATTATAAGTAGCATTGCGACACAAAGGAACATCCGGATGACACAGATTGCAGCATACTAGAGGACTAGGGTTCTTGACTGCTGAAATCAGATCATTGACATAAATCAGAAATAAAACGGGGCCAAGAACAGATCCCTGGGAGACGCCATATTCTACTTCAGAAGGGCTCCGGAAAAGCAGATTAATTGAAATAGGTCTACCAGAAAGATATGATTCAAACCAAGAGAAAACATTTGATCTTATACCAATATGCGATAGTTTCCAAAGAAGAATCTGATGAGTCAAAGAATCAAAAGCTTTACGAACATCCAAAAATAAAGCTGCCGGGATAAGACCAAAATCTATTGCCGAATGAATGAAATTCAAGAGAGATGCGCAAGCATGCTCTGTAGAGTGATTCGCTCGGAGTCCGAACTGGAAATCATGGAAAAAATTTTTGACATCCAGAAAACTAAGAAGCCTGGATAGCATAGCCTTCTCAAAAATTTTCCTGAAAACAGATAGAAGAGAAATTGTCCTATAATTAGCAGGATCACTCCGGGACCCACCTTTATACAGTACTATAACCTTAGCTCGCTTGAGTGATTTTGTAGAGCTCACAGAGGGAGCAGTCGTCTTTCCTATATTAGCAAAATAAGACGTAAGCTCTAGCTGAACATTTTCTTCTCCTTGGACAATTTTACCATCGACTATCAGCGTTGTTGGAACTGAAGACGGAGGGGGAGTAGGTCTAAGTACAGAATTAATAATTTTCCATGTCTTCCCAACATCCTTTCCACACTCAGAAAATTTCCTGTGATAATACTTAGACTTGGCCTTCCGACACAGAGAATTAAATATACTCCCATAGACCTTGAACCGCTGATGATGAGAAGCAGATGACGAAGCCTTGTATAGCTTCCACAGATAATTTTTCCTTTTCCAGCTTTTATGAAGACCTGGAGTCATCTACGGATTCAGCAGTACTATCCTTTTCGAGTTATGAGGCGCTGGATTCTGGTGACAAACTTCTAGGATACCTTCTTTTACTGAATCATAAAAGAAATCAAAAGAGCGGTTCAAATCTGATTCAGAATCCAAACTATCCCATGGCTGATCAGTCAAACGAGATTTAAGTAGACTGATCTAACTGACACCAAAGCGGAAAAATGGGAGATTAGATGGCGAAGCCTTACGCTGCGGTGGATCAGCAGTCATATATCGTGAAATAGCAGGGAATTGTTCAGAAATATCACTAACCATTACCGAATTATCGAAGACATCTAGTGACGAAAAAATATTATCAATAAGTGATGCATGCATCTCAGTAACTCGGGTTGGTATACAAACTGAAGGTAGAGTTCCCGCAGAAAGCATCATTGACAAAAAATCTGCAGCCGAAGTAGAATTTTGATCCAGCAGGTTAAGGTTGAAATCCCCCATAAGGATTAGTTTGCAAGGATGCTTTTGGACTAAGTCCAAAACCTCTTCCAGAATTTTCATAAGCGAAGGAATAGATCCACTAAGGGATCTGTAAACCAGACCGACAACTAAATCCTTACAACCTGACTTAATCTCAATAAAAAGGGATTCAAAGATTCCTTCCTCATTTCTACTCAAATCACTTCGGAAATTATATACAAGATGATCGGCAATATACAGGGCAAAGCCACCTTTCGCCATCTGTTTCTGGTTCATCCTCTACATCCTAAATCTTTGGATATCTAAAAGCATATCTTTTTTTGAATCCAGGAAAGTTTCACATAATCCAATAACATCTGGAGTTCCACCACTGACGATCCATTTTAGCTCATCAAAAGAGGAGCAAAGTCCCTGAATGTTTAGGTGAAGCACAGAGAAAATACAATCTTGTTTAGAAGAGGCAGAACCATTTAATTGCGAAACATCTTTACTTTCAATAACCGATTTAGGATCATTATAATTCCTATTTCTACTTCCAACTGAATTATTAATTATACTTTCTATATCTAAAGGATTATTTCGTTATAAAGTGTGTTTTCGTTGGGAATTACATTTTTCTGATGAAAACTACATAATTCATAGTAATTTCAAAAATTTGATGGACTTCAAACTCGAATCAAAATTTCAAGGGAAAAATTGGGTCTTTTTTTGACCGGTTTAAGTTCCAGCAAAAATTAGTCGGAAATCCAATTTATTTATTTTTCAGAGTGTAATACCACTCCTACTGTCGTTACTGCTAATAATACTCCTACTGCTACTACTTAGGCTATTACGGTGTACGGTGGTATAAGGGTATTACGGGGAAATTTTTCAGGAAATATTGAGAGAAAGAAATTGAACCATATCAAAATACACTATTTGCATTCAAGCTGTCAAAGGAGCATATCAGTAGTATCGTCGGGCTGTGTTGTGATTTAAATTGAAAACTTAAAGGATATGTTGAGGGGGAGGTTTGACTTACTCAAGAGCACTATGTACATGCTGCAACTGCTTCTACTGCTGCTACTACTAGTGTTATTGCTACTACTTTTATTACTATTAAAGTAATTTCCTGTTTTTTTTTATTTTTCCTCAGTTACTCTGGTGTTCTCACTGAAGTAACTATATAATAGCATCTTTTCCCTACGTGGATCAGTTTGCGCCAATTGATAATTTTTTTTGGTGGTGGTTTTATTTGTTTTTTAGTTTTAGTTTGTTTTGTTCTTTTTATCTTGTTCTTCTTGTGTTTCTTTCGTGCATATGATGCCTTGTTTGGATATAGGCGAAATATCCGCGTTATTTTACATTTTTCGTCTTTTCTCTCCACTGGCCGCAGTCTCGTTTGTTTGTTTTTTTTGTTTTGTTTTTTCACTGATATTTTTCTCTTTGTTAGTTTTTTGACGATAAAAATTGAAGGATCATAAGTCACATGCTTCTTCCTAAGGCAAATTTAGTGTGTTTTAATTTGAAAGTCTAGGTGAATAGAATTGAAAAAGAAAGAAAATGATTAAATAAACTTTAATATAAAATGTATATTTGTCCTCTCCTCCGTTGCCCGTGTTGCTTTGTTTATCAGTCTAAATCTATTTAATTCATAAGAACAACTTCCTAAGAGTTTCAGTCTTGGGAGTTCTGCTGCAGGCTTTTTTTGAAGAGATGTTTCCTTCAAGTCGAGTAAATGTTTTGTAAGTCGTCGTCTTCCAAGCTTTTTGTATTTCTGCTTTAGTTTTTCCCTGTGCTTCTGCACAGTCACCAAGCCAATGCCTCTTTTATTACGCTTCTTTACCATATTTCACCATGGGTGCCGGCAAGGTGGGCAGGGGGGCCATTACCCCCGGTAAATTTGGGACTATAAAGTAAATATAAGCAAACAAAAAGAAAAAATGCAGAATATGGAAAAAACATGGAAAAATGTGCGCTGCCCCATTGTTGACTGCCTGCAAATGTATTTTGACCCTGTAACTAAAGTGTAAGAGCCTTACTATTGATAACATTCAATCAAAGAATCAGTTTTGTATGGTGATCCTAAATATGTATTATTTGAAAAATACTACGTTTTCTAAAGAGTTAAAGAGGCTGAGTTACAAGGTCGAACCTTAAAACGTACAGGGATTAGGAGGCACAGTTGGGGGCTGCCGCCCCCAAACCCCCGCTTTCGCAGCCTTTAAATAAAAAAAAAAATTTAAACTGAAAGTAAGGAGCGACATTAAAACTTAAAACGAACAGAAATTATTCCGTATATGAAAGGGGCTGTGCCCTCCTCAACGCCTCGCTCTTTACGCTAAAGTTTTTATTGTTTAAGAAAAAGAGTTGTGAGAAAGTCAAACTTTAGCGTAAAGAGCGAGGCGTTGAGGAGGGCACAGCCTCTTTCATATACGGAATAATTTCGGTTCGTTTTAAGTTTTAATGTCGCTCCTTACTTTCAGTTTAAAAAATTTTTTTTATTTAAAGGCTGCGAAAGCGGGGGTTTGGGGGCGGCAGCCCCCTACTCTGCCTCCTAATCCTGTACGTTTTAAGGTTCGACCTTGTAACTCAGCCTCTTTAACTCCTTAGAAAACGTAGTTTTTTTCAAATGATTTCTGCACGTTTTTGTACAGTTTATTACTTATTATTGCTTGACTAACTGTTAGCTGATTTTACAGCTTATGGGCTTGCGGGCTCTTATAGGAAAACGAGCCCGCGCTTTCGCGGGCTCTTATAGGAAAACGATAAGAGCCCGCTTATAGCGGGTTCTTATAGGAAAACGAGGTTTTTCGTAAATTCGGGGGATAATTTTTTCGGTCTGAAAATATCAAAAGGCCCTAACAGGTCGAATTCTGCTTTGAACGAGTCCTCATTCACCCGGATCAGTTGCCAACTGTGGCCTGTAGGCGTGGCTAAGAAAAAAAAAATTTGAACTTTAAGTGGCTATATTTGGTTTTTGATTGGATTGAAACTGGATTTGAAGGAGTGATTGGATTGAGCTGAAATTTCGAGGATAAGCTCCCGGGCCCTAGGAAAGCTTAACCTCTAAATTTCAACCCAATCGGACAACGTTAAAGGGGGGCTGTGGTCGGAGGGTCGAAACTTCCGGCCCACTTTTACCCATGAAGATAAAGTCAGAGGAGGATGAAATTTTGCACGTTTCTTAGTTTGAGCTTGGGCTACAAAATGCGATCACTGCCGTCTCTCTGCGACCTCTAGGACCTGAAATCGCTTAACATTGTGGTGAGTCGCCTCTTTATAGAGGCACAAGTGTGCCTCCTTGATTTGTTTATTAGTAATTAAGGCAGTTATTAGTACACAAGAAAGTTCGTATAATTAAAGAAAACATAAGGAAAACAACTTAATAAGGGCCAATTTCGGTAAAAAATATGCCGTCAACTTTTGCTTGCATTGTAAGAGTACCTATGAGCTGATATATGAAGCCCCTATAATCAGAAATGTTTCCTCTGAACTGAATACTGGGATTTTTTTTTTCCCCTGAACGGATACGTTTTTCGTGTTTTATTATCATTTATGTATTTTTCCATGAGTTTATCTAGTTGTCGCTTTGAGAAGGATTTAATTTTTTACAGTTATGAAGTATAAAGGTGTCAAATTTATTGGTTTGTGGTATCCAAAATTAAATTAAAAATATTGAATTAAAATTTTTATTTGATTTTCTAAATCTTAGGTTTAATGTTTTACTTTGAACAAACTACGATAATGCGTTACTTTTTATAAACAATTGAGTCTAAAGGCATTAACTGATTTTGTGTTTGATAACCAAGTTCAAAACTTTCGATATTGTTAAAAAATATCCATAAAAATATCCAATAAAAAGTTTTAATTTTGCTCCTTACTTTCAGTTGAACAAACTTGTTTATTAATTGAATTTCTGATTGTTTTTTAATAACGCCCAGGATACCTGGCCCCCTCCACGAAAAATCCCCCTTCCCACAAAAATATCCTCTGGGCAATTCAATCCTGGCGAAAATTGACCTCGAACAATTACCCTTAACATCTTGACGCCTAAAATTGAGTCGGTAAAGAAAAAGCAAGACATTTAAATTAACTTTGTATAGGAATTCTGGCAAATTCACCAAGTGTAAAATTTCTCCTGAAAAATTCACCTCCCCCCCTGGAAAATTCCCTCTCCATGGAAAATTCTCCCCGTGTAAAATCCTCCCAGCAGGAAATTCCTCCCCTCCTAACCCAAAAATGTATGCATATTCCCAATAACAAATAAAGTTATGGGTAAATTTTATAACTTAAAAATCTTTTCCTAGGGGCTGAAGGGGGTCATTTTATCTCTAAAGACATAGTTATTGGGGCTTGCAACTATGCTGAAGAAAAAAAACTATCTAAAAATTTTGATCGGACGATTTTGAAAAAGGTGACGTGGGAGGGGGCCTAGTTGCCCTCCAATTATTTTTGTCACTTAAAAAGGGCACTAGAATCTTTTATTTCCATTAGAATGAACCCTCTCTCAACGGTCTAGGCCCACTAGGCCCACCGACGGTCTAGGTCAATATGATCACCCATAGAAAAACTAACTAACAAGTAAACACGCATCCGTGATCTCTCTTCTGGCAAAAATTACAAAATTCAACGTTTTTGCAGATATGAGCTTGAAACCTGTACAGTAGAATTCTTTGATGCGCTGATTCCGATGGTGTGATTTTCATTAAAATTCTATGACTTCGATGCTGTCTTTCCTTCTTTTTTAGAAAATCAGACAAATGTCCTCAAGATCGTAGCTTTTGATGGGTCAAACTAAACTTAATGAAATTTATATGTCTAAAGTCAGTATAATAAGCCAATTCTTTGGATATATCAACTGGTATCAAGATTCAGTTTTTTAGAGTTTCGGTTACTATTGAGCCGGGTCGCTCCGTGCTTACAGTTAATTACCAGAAACTGTTCGATTACTCATCAAAATCCAAACAGAGTTCATTAAAATCAGAGATATTGATCGTTTTTTCTGCGTTACCAAAAGTACTGTATTCATAAAACTCTACAGTTTCATGAAATGTGATTAAACAAATAGAAAAGGATTTTCAAATAAAGTAAGGAGCAAGTTTAAAACTTAAAGCAAATGTAAAATACTTTGTACATAAGCGGGACTGCCCCCTTCTTAACAACTTGCTTATTAAACAATAATATTTTTAGTGCTTTGAAAAATCTTATCTTTCCAATTGCAAATTTTCTTTAAAATTATAAGAAAAGACCAAACTTCCCAGTAAAGAGTAAGGAGCTAAGAAGGAGACAGCCCGTTTCACATAACTTCTGATTGTTTTCCAAACCATACCCTGGCCTAACCAAGATATAATTTGAGGTACCTGTCCCTTAAATCTCTGGTTAATTGCTTTTAAAATGTATAAATCCATAATTGTACGTGTATTAGTACCATCCTACGTTTAAATTTTCAATTTTGGATAAAATTTGAATATAGACTACTTAAAAAATTGACGATGAATAGTAATTTTGGTAAGAAGTCCTTGTTAATATTATACTACAAAATAATTTCGGTTGGAAGAACAGAAGCATTATTATTTGTGTGGATGGAAATTCTGTGAGAATTTTGATCTTCTACATAATTGAAGCCATCACAACCTCTAAAATAGGATTCTCTTATCGGTAAATACATTACATATATTTGTTTAAATACATTGAAGTACTTCATAGAGCTAGAAAAAGAAAATAACACCATTTAAAATTGCTGAAAACTAAGTTCCTTGCAGTATTTGCCACCCCAAAGAAATTTCCAGGCGGGGCTGATGATGACCTGCATTGCTACCTACCTCTGTGCTGGTAGAAATTGGAATGTAACATTTTTGATGTATAGCGAAACAATTTAATTAATTCCTACTCCCCCTACCTTTTCAAACATTTATCTGAAGCCTCGGGAAGAGTAAGCAGTTTGCCCATTAAAATGTACTTTTTTAGGAATCTACCCTACCCCCACCTAAACAATGACTCACCCCCTCATTATAGCTGATCCGCAATTACAGATCGCCAAATGTAGCCAAATTTCATTGCAAATAAAGCGAATCAATTTGGTTGAATTCTGTACTGCCACCGTGTGGCATTGCTTCTTTTACAACTGGAAAGCCTATAATATAGTTATTCATACTTTTAAATCAATTAGCTTCTCAGAATTTTAAATTGGTTGCCAATTCATCCTCTTTGGGGTAAAGTTGTAGGTTTGTGCCCTAAAACAGCAAGAAAATAAAAACTTTCCCCTGGTCCAATCTGTATGATCACTTAAAAAGGAGCCTTAAATTTACGCTTGAGTGAGCTCCCTCCGAATTATCTTGGACCTTTGGTTTGATACAATCACCCCCGAAAAAAAACAAACAAATAAACATGCATCGACGATGTTTTTTTGTTTTTTTTTTTTAAAAAAAGCGAAATTCCACATTTTGAAGATTGGAGATTGAAACCTCTACAGTAGGGTTCTCTGATATGATGTACCTAATAAAGAGCATTTCAATAAGATCGCTTGCTTTTTTTTTGGGGGGGGTCCCTTTTTGCAAAAATAAGGCCAATTTTCTAAGATTTTTGGTTTCCGGTGGGTGACAATAAACTGAAAGAATTCTAAACATTTAGAGTTAGCATAAAAAGCCAATACTGCCGGTGTAACAATTGTCACAATAATTAAATTTTTAGTTTTGGTGAATGTTGGTTCAAGTCACTTTTTAATTCCAGTTTTTTTTTTTTATCACAAACTATTTGATAAGATTCTCTTATGACGAAATTTTTTTTGAACTTGTTCATTTTTTTTAGTTGAATAGGACAATAAAAAGAAAGAGGGTCAATTTGGCAGCTGGATAGTAAGTTTAAATTTTGTTTTTCTTTCGCTATTCTATTTTTATTTTTCTTAATCTATAAATATATAACGGATTTAAGTTCGAGGGGAAGAATCGTCCTGTTATGAAAGAAGTATATTTTACATGGCCGTTATAAAATCAATACGTATTATGTGTGCAGGCAGGATGATTTTTGAGTATATCTACTCCTTGTGTAAACTATTCTAAGGCGTAGGAAATTGTATAAAGGCAAGTCTACAACTGTTATAATCTACGAAAGCAATCTTTCTGTAATTTTGTTTTGAGTTTGATTTTTTTAAAAAATTAAATGCATAATAATTAAATATAATATTGATTAAACAAATTGATTCATTTGCCAGGAATCCTTGCGGTTTAAAATTTACTGTATTTTGTTTCATTTTGCAGGCAATTTAGTTGCTCTTTTTGTTTGAGAGTTCTTTTCTAAAAGTATTTAAAAATAAAGTTATTCCTACGAAAAACAAATCCTGAAATATATTACCTTTCACCCAATCACCACTGATATTTTGGCGTTTGCCCCCCCCCCCCTGGAAAATTTTCTGCCAGCGCCCTTGTATTTCACAAAGCACTTTTGTGAACTAACTAGGCCAAGGTCTTCTTTAATCGCCTTTCTCTTCTTTCAAAATCTTTGACTGCAACCTAATTTGACGGATCATTCCATTTGCATAATATGTTCAAACATGCACTTATCATGCCAGCCGAGACAAGTTGAAACCCTGACTGTTTATCACCTGAAGACTTGTATTTATGCCCGCCTATTGAAACTAAACATGCAACAGTTCAGGAGTTTCTAATATAAAACTAATGGTAACAACTTTTAGTAGAAACAAATAAACTTATGAAAATGTCTTTTTAGAATTGATTAGGAAAAAAAAATTAAAAGTGAAGTTTTTCCTTTCAAAATAATCTACAAGTCCGTGTTAATTTTGATAAACTTGTATGTGCCGTTCTCTTAGACAAGTTGAAATGGAATTTTCACGAAAAAGCCTAATTTAAAAAGCCCAGAAAAAAAATAAAAAAAAAATAGCAAACTCAGATTGTGTTGCTAGATCAGGGGAAAAGATAGAATCCAAAATCGATCCCTTTATGCGTCTGTTGTCGCCAGACAAGCTAAAAATATTTAACATGGAAGAGATAGCCGGGAATTTTTCTATACCGTCTGATCGATTTTTAAATAATGCTGGGAATTTTGGCACCCCCTTCATAGAAATGTCCCTTCCCCCAAGGAAATATCCTCCATAGAAAGTTCCTCCCACGTACCTTATTCCTCCGACCCCCCACCAGAAAAAATCCCTCCTGAAAACATCTGTATACTTTTAATAACCAATACTATATGTAAACAATGGGCAAAGTTCATAACTTGCAGTCCTTCCCCCGGGAATTGTGGGGGATTAAGTCATCCTCAAAGACAAATTTATTAGATTTTCGCCTATGCTGAACAAAATTGCTATCGCAAAATTTTGATTGGGTGACTTCAGAAAAACAACGAGTGTGGGAGGGGGCCAAGTTGCCCTACTGGTATCAAAATTCTTTTTTTTAGAGTTTCTGTTACTATTGAGCCGGGTCGCTCCATACCTACAGTTCGTTACCACGAACTGTTTGATTGTTTGCATGTTCTTATGACTGGATCCATTTATGGCTTCGATCTATATAGATTTAATCTACATGTGGGCACCTTGTCTCTTTGAAACCTCCTCCACCAGTACTGACTTTTAGTAGAAAATTAGTCAGTATGCAAATTCTTTGAGCTGAAATCCTGCAAAGGTTTTCAATCTGTTTGAATGGAGGACCAAATATTTTTTACATACTACATTGGCTAAGCATGACTAAAACAGAAAATGCATAACAACGAACAGAACGAGGTAATTCAAAGCCAGCGAAAAATAAAGAAAAATGCCAGTGTTTCAGCCAAGCCCTCACTCAACCCTCCACTCAAATCCTCAGTGTAAAAAGAAAAATAAGATAAAATTACACACGGCAAACTAAAGAAACAAACCTTAAAAAGGAAAATACCTTTTCTAGACATTTTACTCCTTTAATTGAAATAAATTTCGAATTTGGTATAAAAATTTTTAAGTTTTACATTCCCTCTTTGTATGTCATTAATTTTTTTTTTAATTTGATTTCTGCCCTTTTTTAATTGACTTATCTGTTGTATTCATTAAAAGTTGTAATGTTGGTTAATAAATTTCACTAATAGTATCCATGGGCACCCATATGGGGGGGCCGGGGGGGAGGCTCTTGCCCCCCCCCCTGGCTGAATGATTCTGCCTTATTTTATATTTTTGTTCTGAGATTTCTATTATATTGCATTAAAAGTAGCAATTAGACGAAGTTTGCCCCCCCCTGGAATTCAGCTTATGGGCGCCCATGATAGTATCAGTTATGACTAGGTCTTAGTAGAAATGTAGCAATATCGATTGCGGCAAGAGTAGTCAAGGTAACAGGGGCGTAGCTACAGTATTTTTATTGGGGGGCAATAGGGGGTGCTATTGAAGTAAGTCCTATTCTAGTGGTATTCTATTACAAATACATTATAAACAATAAGCACACATTAATCAATCATAAATATAAGTGCTGGCGCTTGGCTTTTACTAAAATTGTCAGCAATTAGCAGTAGAGAGGGGTCAGAAGGCCCCACGATTCACCCCTGCTGCCACCTACAACTTTTTTTGCACCCCATATATGGGCATAGCCTCCCTAGGGAGAAAGATTACGTAATGGGGTCAATGACCTCTTTTTCCAGGGTCGATTTATTTGATGTTTCTATGTGTAATAACTCCGGAACGAAGGTTGCACATGCGCATTGAATTCTAACGGGAACAATGTTATTGATCTAGGACTCGAGGGGGAAGTGAATGTCC
>NC_142798.1:63273088-63360588 GCF_049724085.1 Artemia sp. Qi Xiang Cuo
ACACACACATGCACACACACTTACACACACACACACACACACACACAAACTTACACACACACACACTAAAACTTACACACACACTCCAAAACATACACACACACACACACACACACACAAAAAAACTTACATATGCACACGAAAACTAACATGCAGACAAAAACATACAAGACAACAAAAAAATACACACACACACACACACAAATATTACACACACAAAAACACGATAAATCACACACACACACGCCACCAAATACACACACACAAAAACATACACACACACACACACACACACACACACACACACACACACAAAACAAAAAAAAGAACACAAAAAAACAATCAAACCCACCCTCACACACAAAAACAAACACAAACACAAACACACAACTTACACACACACACACACGAAAACTTACAAACACACACAAAAACTTACACACACACAAAAAATAAAACAAGCACACTAAAAATAAAACACAAACACACGAAAACAAACACAGACACGTCAAAAAAAACACACACACACACACACAAAAAAACAAACACACAAAAAATAAAACACACACACACACACACAAAAAATAAAAAAATAACACTAAAAATAACAATCACACAAAAACTAACATGCTCACAAAAACATAAACACACAAAAACAAACAAAAAAATAAAACACAAACACAAACACGAAAACACACACACACACACAAAAAATAACACACACACACACAAACACATACAAACACACATACACACAAACACATTCACAAAAACTTACACACACACACACACACACACACAAACTTACACACACACACACGAAAAATAACAGACACACCACAACAAATACACACACAAAAACATACACACACACACACACACACACACACACACAAAAACATACACAAACACACGAAAACAAACAATCACACAAAAAATAACATTCACACAAAAACTTACACACACAATCACACAAAACTTACACACCCAAACACACTAAAACTCACATACACACACGCCAAAACAAACACACACACAAAAACTAACACAAACACAAACACACAAACACAGACACACACAAAAACTTACACATGAACACAAAAACTCACACACACACACACACAAAAACTAACACACACACACACACACACAAAACTGACAAACACAAACAAGAAAACTAACACACACACGCCAAAACATACAAACACACACAAAAATACAAAAGCACAAGACAACAAAAAAAAACACACACGAACAAAAAAACAAAAACGAACAAAAAAAAAAACACACAAAAAAACACACTAACAAACACACAAAAACTTACACACACACACACACACACACAAAAACTTATACATGCACACGAAAACTTACATGCACACAAAAACTTACATGCACACAAAAACTTACACACACATACACACACAAAACTTACACACACACACACACACACTAAAACTCACACACACACACCAAAACAGACACACACACAAAAACTTACACACACACACACACACACACACAAACACAAAAACATACAAAAGAACACAAAAAAACACAAACACAAACGATAAAAAAATTACACACACACACACACACACAAATCTTAAAAACACACACACTAAAAAATACACACACACACACCAAAACTAACATACACAATAACTTACACACACACACACACACACACAAACATACACACACACACACACAAAAAACTTACACACAAAAAAACTTACACATACACGAACATACACAAACTTACACAAACACACAAAAAACTAATATCCACAATCAAAATCTTAGACACACAAAAAAATACAAACACACACAAAAACTTACACACACACGCTAAAAATAACATTCACAAAAAAAAATAAAGTCACACCAAAAATTAAACACACACACACAAAACATACACACAAGCACAAAAACTTACACACACACAAAAACTTACAAACACACGCGCGAAAACTTACACACACACGCCAAAACTTGCACACACACACAAAAACTTACACACACACACACACAAAAACTAACACATGCACACGAAAACTTACATGCACACAAAAACTTAGACACACACACACTAAAACTTACACACACACGTCAAAACTTATGCACACAAGAGCTTAGACACACAAAAACTGACACACACACACACACACACAAAATAACACACACACTCAAAAACTAACACACACACACACACACAAAATTACACACAAACAAACATACACACACACACACACACACAAAAAATTAAAAACACACGCCAAAACTTACACACACACACACAAAAACAACCAAAATAACACGAAAACATAAAAAAACAAAAAAACTTACACCAACGCAAGACCTAATCCGAAAACACAAACAAATAAAAACAATCACAAAAACCAACACACACATACACACTAAAAATTATTAACACACAAGAAAGCTACCTTATTACAGTTACATTGTCTTAATTTTTCAAATTTCATTTTGAATTTATATAGTGAAATGCAAGAGTTGGAATATTTCAGTAGTGACTTGCTGTGCTTTACCTTCTCACAGTTACATTCTCTTGATTTTTCGAAGTTTAATTTGAATTTCTGTCATGAAATGCAAGAGTTGGAAAATTGGGGTCTTAGTCCACCAGATCAGTATTGGGGACCCAGTCCACCAGCTTGAACGGTGGAAATTCACTAGCTCAGAATTGGGGTCATAGTCCACCAGCCTGAATGGTGGAAATCCACTAGCTCAATATTGGGGTCTCAGTCCACCAGCCTGAATGGTGGAAGTTCACTAGCTCAGAATTAGGGTCATAGTCCAACAGCCTGAATGGTGGAAATTCACTAGCTCAGAATTGGGGTCATAGTCCACCAGCCTGAATGGTTGGAATTCACATTATACGAGGTTACGTGCACACACACACACAGAGAGAGACGACTAACACACATGGACAACACACACACACAGAGACGAAACCTAACCTTTTCCGTCGAGTATGGTTATGTTAGTTTCGGCTAGATTAAGTTAGTTTAGTTTAGTCTAGGTTAGGTTAGCCTACTTTAGATTCACTTAGTTTAGCTTAGGTTAGGTGAGCGACATGCAAAACGTTATGTGTATGATTAGTTTATTTTTTGTTATCTTAAGTTAGGTTAGGTTAAGTTAGGTTAGGCTAGGTTAGCCTACGTACGCGCGCGTACGTAAGTTTGGGGTTTTAAGTTGTAAGTTTTCGTGTGGGTGTGTGTAAGTTTTGTGTATGTGTGTGTGTGTGTGTGTAAGTTTTTGTGAGTGTGTGTGTTTGAGTTTTTTTTGTTTTCTTTTTTTAGTTTTTGTGTTTGTGTGTGTGTGTGTGTGTTTGTATGATATTTTGTGTGTGTAAGTTTTTTAGTGTGTGTGTGTGAGTTTTAGTTTGTGTGTGTTTTTAATTTTTGTGTGTGTGTGTGTGTGTGTGTGTTTTTGTGTGCATTTAAGTTTTTGTGTGCATGTAAGTTTTCGCGTGCTTGTGTAAGTTTTTGTGTGTGTGTGTGTGCGTGTTAGTTTTTGTGTGTGTTAGTTTGGGCGTGTGTGTGTTAGTTTTCGTGTGTGTGTGTGTAAGTTTGTGTGTGTGTGTGTGTAAGTTTTTGTGCATGTGTGTGTGATTATGTATGTGTGTATGTGTGTGTGTGTGTGTAAGTTTTGGTGTGTGTGTGTGAGTTTTCGTGTGTGTGTGTGTGTGTAAGTTTTTGTGTATGTGAGTGTGTGTATGTGTGTTTGTATGTGTGTGTGTGTGTGTAAGTTTTGGCGTGTGTGTGTGAGTTTTCGTGTTTGTGTGTGTGTGTAAGTTTTTGTGTGTGTGTGTGTGTGTTTAAGTTTTTGTGTGAATGTAAGTTTTAGTGTGCATGTGTTAGTTTTTATGTGTGTGTTAGTTTTTGTGTGTGTGTGTGTGTAAGTTTCATCGTGTGTGTGTAAGTTTTGGTGTGTGTGTGTAAGTTTTCATGTGTGTATGTGTGTGTATGTTTTTGTGTGTGTGTAAGTTTTTGTGCGTGTGTGTAAGTTTTTGTGTGTGTGTAAGTTTTTGTGTAGTCTAATGTGAATTTCAACCATTCAGGCTGGTGGACTAAGACCCCAATTCTGAGCTTGTGAATTTCAACCATTCAGACTGTTGGACTATGACCCCAATTCTGAGCTAGGAGAGTTCCACCAGTCGGGCTGGTCGACTGAGACCCCAATATTGAGCTAGTGGATTTCCACCATCCTGGCTGGTTGACAAACACCCCCATTCTGAGCTAGTGAATATACACCATTCAGTTTGTTGGACTGGGGCCCCAATACTGAGCTGGTGGACTAAGACCCTAATTTTCCAACTCTTGCATTTCATGACAGAAATTCAAAATGAACAAGCCTGAAATAGCAAACTAGTCATCCCAAACTATTGGTTTCAGACAAATAGCAAACTACACATCCCAAATCATAATTTTCTGACAACACATACCTATGAAAGGCTAAGAAACCTAGCTCAGAAAAGTCGAAAATAGCAAACTACACATCCCAAATCATAGGTCTCAGACATCACACACCTATGAAAGACTAAGAAATCCAACTCAGAAAAGCCCGAAATAGTAATTTACATATCCCAAATCATAAGTTTCAGACAGCATTCACCTACGAAATACTAAGAAACCTTAGCTCAGAAAAGTCTGAAATAGCCAACTACTCATCCCAAACTCGAAGTTTCAGACAACAAACACCTATGAGTGACTAAGAATCCTAGCTATGAAAATTCCAAAAAGCAAACTATACCTCCCAAATCATAATTTTCTGAAAGAACACACCTATGAAAGGGTGTGTGTGTGTGTGTGTGTCTGTGTGTGTATATGTCTATGTGTGTGTGTATGTGTGTGAGAGTGTATATATGAACGTGTGTGTGTGTGTGTGAGTGTGAGGGTGTGTGTTTGAGGAAGTGTGTGTGAGTGTGCGTGTGTGTGTGTGTGTGGGCGTGAGGGTGGGGGAATATAGGTGTATGTGTATGTGTATGTGTATATATGTGTGTATATGTGTTTATGTGTGTGTGTGTGTGTGTGTGTGTGTGTGTGTGTGTGTGTGTGTGTGTGTGTGTGTGTGTGTGTGTGTGTGTGTGTGTGTGTGTGTGTGTGTGTGTGTGTGTGTGTGTGTGTGTGTGTGTGTGTGTGTGTGTGTGTGTGTGTGTGTGTGTGTGTGTGTGTGTGTGTGTGTGTGTGTGTGTGTGTGTGTGTGTGTGTGTGTGTGTGTGTGTGTGTGTGTGTGTGTGTGTGTGTGTGTGTGTGTGTGTGTGTGTGTGTGTGTGTGTGTGTGTGTGTGTGTGTGTGTGTGTGTGTGTGTGTGTGTGTGTGTGTGTGTGTGTGTGTGTGTGTGTGTGTGTGTGTGTGTGTGTGTGTGTGTGTGTGTGTGTGTGTGTGTGTGTGTGTGTGTGTGTGTGTGTGTGTGTTTATCCCGGCGGCGCTTCTCTGGTCCGGGGGACCTTTGGGGGCCGGGGGAGGGCCTTTGGGGCCCAGGGAGGGCCTTTGGGGCCCAGGGCGGGCCGTTGGGGGCCTGGGGGACATTTGGGGCCCGGGGGAGGGCCTTTGGGACCCCGTTGGTCCGTTGGGAGCTCGATGGGCCTGTGGGGGGCCCGGGGATGGCCTTTGGGGGTCTGGGTGGGCCTTTGGGGGCGCCGGTGGCCCTTTGGGAGCTTGGGGGGGCCTTTGAGGGTCCGGGGGGACAGTAGGGGGCCTGGGGGACATTTGGGGACCGGTGGAGGGCCTTGGGGAGCTTGGGGGGCTTTTGAGGACCGGGGGCTTCCTTCGGGGTTGTGGTAGGAGGATTGGAACCCTTTGGGGTTGGGTTAGAGGACCTCACAACACTATTCAAATGAAACTTGTGTATTATAACGACCACACTCAAAACCTCTTCCAAAATCTCTTCAAAAATCTTCTTTTAAAATGTCTCTATCTGTTTCGCCGAAATAGTTCCATAACCTGTCTAAAACGGTTTCGCCCAAATTATCCCTAAACGTAAATTCATCGTGTTCCTTTGTTATTGGCATCTCTGCGCTAACGCATTTCAAATTAATAATAAACCTTTTCGCACGCTAAAACAATTCATCGCTAAGATGTTTCTTGCCTATTTGTTTCCATGGCCTTTGGTTATTAATAACCATTGGAGTTTGACCAAAAGATTTGTTCCCGAGGCAAAGACATTAATGATTTGAATCTATTCCTGGAGAAATGTTTCTATGATAAAAATTTTTAAAGTCTGACAGATGATGTCATTGATTGATTGATCTGTCAAGAAAGGGGAAATTAATTTGTTGTTTCTAAGGGGAATTAATGATTCACGATAGGTGAATTGAGGTCGACAGCACAGGTGTTCCAAATTCCGGGAAACTCATAACATTGCCTAGAGCAACAACAACAAATACTATTTCTGGACAACATGACATTCACGAACGATTACGCAATCAAGTTCTCGGAAATTCACTTCCCCCTCGAGTCCTAGATCAATAACAATGTTCCCGTTAGAATTCAATGCGCATGTGCAACCTTCGTTCCGGAGTTATTACACATATAAACATCAAATAAATCGACCTTGGAAAAAGAGGTCATTGACCCCATTACGTAATCATTCTCCCTAGGGAGGCTATGCCCATATATGGGGTGCAAAAAAAGTTGTAGGTGGCAGCTGGGGTGAGTCGTGGGGCCTTCTGACCCCTCTCTACTATTAGCTGCTGTAAACGACAGTAGTATAACGTAGGCAAGCACATACACTCGGCTTATTGCAGACAGATTCAAAACTAATGCTGCAGTACATATCCCCTTCACTTCCCCCAACCCCCATGCCCAGCACAGAAGGCTCAATCTCATAATTGAACCAAGCTCCATTCCAACAGCCCCGGGTAAAGCGCTATTCATTTGCTCGTACTTTTGAATGGATTTTGACTCTGTAAGATTTAATTTGTTGTGCAAAACTGATAATTTCTGTGATTTATTGAAATATTATTTATGATTTTTTTAAATTGATTTTTGGGGGTTTGCCGATTTAAATTGATAAATAGCATTGATATACGAGGACCGAAGCCGAAACAAAAATCACAGGCAGCGCAATAGTGTTGTCTAGGTGCGTTTGAAAGCATTCGAAAAATAAAGTTAGAATTATTAACGTATCCGTTGGGCATTGTTTGACAAAGGACATCCAGAAAATCTGAACAACATCTTGACATCATTGCGGCAGAGACCTTAAATTAATTAAAAATTGCAACAGATGCGAATTGGAAGGGAAAATTGACTCCCAGAGTTTGAAAATTACCCACCCACCTCCTTTGTATCCTTGTTTAGAAAAGAATTCTGTAAAAATTACACACAAATTTTCCTTGTGTAAATCAGGGTATAGGGGGTATACATTTCGGAGGGGGACACTGAATATCGTTTTTATGTCAATAATTCCCTTCACAAGCAAAGCTCGGTCTCCTAGTGCTGCATGATAAAACTGATAACAATAGAAAAAGAGAATGGGTTGGTATCGCTTATACGTGTCCACAAAATTCCTAAATTGTGAGAAAAATATACACATTTTGTTTAAATTCACTTTATTCTAGAGAAAATCTAGAGTAAACCTGCATATTCCAAACGTGTTTATTTGTATACACGAGGGGGATGGGAACCAAAACGACTGGCCTTATGTATAAAAGTTTTATCAATTAACGTTCTTCTTCAAAGCTCCGTAAGTCACCTTTAAAGTACCCTTCCAGATGTGATAAGTTTTTTTTTCCATTGTTTAAAGCATCTCTTCATCTTTCATATCGGTCAGTGTCCTTTTAATGCCACGTCATCAAAGCCTTTCCCTTTTAGATTTTCGTTCATCCTCGGAAACGGGAAAAATTCATGTGGGGCCAGGCCTGGTGAACATGGGGGGGGGCAGGCAATCTTCGAGAGGCAAAAATGGGGAGATAATTTTAATGCTATTTGTGCAGTAAAAGAAGCAGTCACCTGGTCATAACCTTTCCGGGCGTCTACTCTGCGATCCAATCGCGTTATACGGTTTCGAGCGCTTACCATGGGACCTCCCATCACACGGATTGAGACTTCTTGCATGACTTTGACTTTAACAAGGTGTAACCCCACCTTTCTATGAAAATCTATCAATTAAGCCTCTGTTTTATAGGAACTGTTTACTTAATTCGGGGCCTTTATCACGCGTTCTAATTATCATTTCGCCCAATGGGCACCCTGTTTTTGGCTTTTTCAGTAATTCCGGTAAAAATAACTGTCTTGACCTTTCAAACTAATTCCTTGCGAAGTGCCTGGGGACACATGGGGCATTGATGCAGTGGCAGATCCAGGAGGGGGGGAGTGTGAGGGAACCCGAGCCCTCTAACGTAGTCTAAAGTAGTGCAATTTACTTAATTAACTCAAGTTTATCGGATCAACCTATTTTGCGCCCCCCTACCCTGAAAAAATCCTGGATCCGCCCCTGCATTGATGGAGTTTCAGTTTGTACTCCAATTGAATCGGTCCAAAAAATGTCACTAGAACCTGGAATTTGAAATCATTTTAGCCTTTGCCAAACATTATATTACCATTTGTTCAATATAATGTAGCCTGGTGAAAAAACTGCATATACAACGTTTGAATAATGTATAATTATGAAAAACTAACTATACAGAAACAAAAATAGCAGGCACACTTTTCTTTACTTAGTCGACGGTATTGTATTGACTATGTTGAAAACACGCCTGCTCTAATGAAGGTTCAAAACAAAATGCGGAACCAAAATTCTAAATTCGTATTTGGTGAAACCTATGATTGAAATACATCTCAATGTAACTTATTTTATATTATCAACAATTTTTTCTCTTTTAGTAGCTAAAAGATGAATATAAGATGTTTTTATCGCAAGTTGAAGATTTTTTAAGTTTAGTTAAAGGTCTCCTAAGTAACTAAATTATATTCCATTCCCAGACATATTCAGATTCCTTGTTTTCTCTGCTTTGTCATATAAATAATTCTTTTCATTGATCGAATAGAAAGAAAAGAAAGGAAAAAAAAAACACAAAGCTTAATAAACACCTGGATACTTTTACCTTGTTTATCCGTTAATCTGTCTCTGTTGTCCCTATTATATATTCTTTTTTGTCTTCCAAAGGATGTATCTATTTGCAAGGATAATATTTTTTTTTACCTAGACAGGTAAAATACATCGTAGTGCCCAAAATAAAAGGGTGCAGCCAGCAAGGGTCGTTTAGGGAAAGGGCAATAGGGGCGATCTGCCCTAGGCACCCTAGCCTTATAGTTCCAGCTTAGTGTTGACTTAGTCCTCACTACACATAAAAATTCATGACTACTGTCTTTTCTCTTAATCGAAAAAGTGACTTGGGGGCGGTTCTTCCAAGCTGACAAGGAACTAAAAAACTCGTCATAACTCTTGTAACAAAGATTGACAATACTTATTCACAGAAATTACAAATACCTCAACCGAAAAGTTTTTTACATAGGCAACAGAAGTAACCTTGAGTGCAAATTACATTTATTGTTAATGCAACTTTTTTCTTAATGTTCACTCGTCTTTCTTATATTGCCAATCGAAACGAGAAAAAAATAATAATAAATTGTAGATATTCCTCGGCAAATGTGACCAATAGTTAGAATGCCCTCGAAGAATATTTCTAATTGTCTAGCTTTGTTTGAGCACGACCACTTCTAAATAACTTTTAATATATTTCAAGCAACTATCTTTTTTCAGGGTCAAAATTTAACATGAAGAGCTATCTTTATTTGGGAGATATACACCCAGTCCCAGAAGGAAGATTTTCTTACCGACCAACTTCGTACCAAGAACCTCTGATAAGCGTTGACACCGTAAGCCTTATTCTTATCCTTTTTATTAGGCCTTTATTATTGTAGGCCTTTATACCGACCAACTTCGTACCAAGAACCTCTGATAAGCGTTGACACCGTAAGCCTTATTCTTATTCTGCTTATTAGGCCTTTATCATCGTAGGCCTTTATACCGACCAACGTCGTACCAAAAACCTCCTGATAAGCGTTGACACCGTAAGCCTTATTCTTCTTATTAGGCCTTCATTATCGTAGGCCTTTATACCGACCAGCTTCGTGCCAAGAACCTCTGATAAGCATTGACACCGTAAGCCTTATTCTTATTCTTCTTATTAGGTCCTTATTATCGTAGGCCTTTATACCTACCAACTTCGTACCAAGAACCTCTGATAAGCGTTGACACCGTAAGCTTGATTCTTCTTATTAGGCCTTTATTATCTTAGGCCTTTATACACCTACCAACTTCGTACCAAGAACCTCTGATAAGCGTTGACACCGTAAGCCTTATTCTTCTTATTAGGCCCTTATTATCGTAGGCCTTTATAACGACCAACTTCGTACCAAGAAAATCTGATAAGCGTTGACACCGTAAGCCTTATTCTTATTAGATAAAAAAAAACAAGTTTTTTAAACTGAAAGTAAGGAGCGACAATAAAACTTAAAACGAATAGAATTTATTCCGTACATGAAAGGGGCTGTCCCCTCCTCAACGCCTCGCTCTTTACGCTAAAGTTTTTTATTGTTTAAAAAAATAAAGTTGTGAGACAGAGTCAAACTTTAGCGTAAAGAGCGAGGGGTTGAGGAGGGGACAGCCCCTTTCATATACGGAATAATTTCTGTTCGTTTTAAGTTTTAATGTCGCTCCTTACTGTCAGTTTAAAAAACTTATTTTTTTTTATTTAATTTCTGATCATTTTTTAGTTAATGCAGCTTTTATTTTGGCTCACCGTCATTGAATAAGTAAACAAAATTTGCATTAAAATTTTACTTTTCTTTTGCAAAATGGCTGTCTCTAAGTTTGGTTCTGACGTAATTTACAAATTAACTTACGTAACGAACTTCTATATTCGTATATTTTTCTTCTGGCAAAAAATACAAAGTTGCAGATTTTTGCAGATATGAGCTTGAAACCTATGTAATAGGATTTTTTAATACGCTGAATCTGACGGTGTGATTTTCATTAAAATTCTTTCACTTGTAGGGAATGTTTCCCCCCTCTTTAAAAAACAGGCAAATTTTCTCAGGATCGTAGCCTTTGATGAGTAATACTAAACTTGATAAAATTTAAATATTTAGAATCAGCATTATAAGCCCATTCTTTTGATACATTTATTGACATCAAAATTCCGTTTTTAAAAGTTTCGATTACTATTGAGCCGTATCGCTTGTTTTTTTTTATTGTTTTTTTTTATTACGTTTATGTTATTACCTATATAAGGGGGTTCTCCCCTTAGTCAAATCCACGCTCTTTACGTTAAAAGTTAAAAAAAAATTTAATTTACCAACTCCTGAATCACAAAGGCCGTTTAATTAGAATAGATAGCTCTTTTGAAAGCACTAAAAAAAACTGAAGCGTAAAGAGCGAGGTATTGACTTGGGGGAGAACCCCCTCATATACGTTATAATTTCTGTTCGTTTTAAGTTCTAATGTTGCTTCTTACTTTCAGTTGAAAAAACTTGTTTTTTTTTATTTAATTTCTGATCGTTTTTTAAATAATGCTTGGAAATCCGGCGTCCCCTTCATAGAAATGTCCCTTACCCCAAAGAAACATCCTCCACTGAGAGATTCTCCAGAGTAACTTGATGTTTTATACATTTTATATTAGAAAACTTGATGTTTTTTTACTTTGGAAAACAACCCCACTATGCAACGACACACCGATACTTTTCTGTAATAGCTTATGCGAAATTATGCCTCACTGTACAGCTTTACATCAAACATAAACTGAATCAACGTGATGGAATGAAACTTTAGAATAAGCGTCTACATCAAACGTTTGTTTTGTATGAACTATAAAACATTTTAGGAACGAATTTGCCACCACGAGGCTTTACTGCCTTTCAAATGGAAGTAAGGTTTTTTTTCAAATGGAAGTAAGGAGCAATATCAAAACTTAAAACAAATAGAAATTATTGCGTATATGAAAAAGATTGCCCTTGCTCATGACCTCACTCTTTACTCTAAAGTTTTTGTAGAATTTAAAAAAAAGCTTTATTATTCTAGTTAAACGGCCCTTGTGTTTCAGGAGTTGTTTTTAAAGAATTCGGACACAAAGTCAAATTTTAGCGTAAAGAGCGAGGTCTTGAGGAGGGGTAATCTTTTTCACATACATAACAATTTCTGTTTGTTTTAAATTTTGATATTGCTCCTTACTTTCAGTTGAAAAAAAAATGTTTTTTTAAATTAATTTCTGATCGTTTTAAATAACGCCGGGAAATCCGGCTCTCCCTCCATGGATAATTCCTTCCCCCACAGAAAATTCCTACATGGAAAGTTCTTTCCACATAAAACACATCCCCCCTTCGCCGGGGAAATTCCCCCTGGCAATTCTATTTTAGCCCAAAATTCCACCCGGATAGTTTCTTGCGGAGGATTCTGGGTATAAATTTTGTCTTTGCTCACATTCATTTGAAAAATACTTTAATTTCTGATAGTTTTAAAATTATGCGGGAAATCCCTTCCTCTGTGGAAAAGTTTTCCCACAAATAACCCCTCCCCCGTCTCCTAGCTGAACCTTGCTCCCACAGAAAGTTCCTTCTGGAAAATTTATTCCTTCGAAAACTCCCCCATGGAAAATTTCTCTTATGGAAAATCCCCCCTCCCCCTACTGAAAGATACTCTAGACAATTCCAACTCGGTGAAAATTTCCCACAGACGATTCCCCTTAACATCTCCACATGCAAAATTGTGTTTGTAATGAGAAAGTAAGACAAATAAAAATAATTTCGTATAGGGCTTCAGGCAAATTCCCCGAGTGTAAAATTCCCCTTGAGAATGTACCCCCCCCCAGATAATATACTCCCCGCAGAAAATACTCAAAGTAGAAATCCCCTCCCCCCCAAAAAAAAGAGTTTTGGTATACTTCCCAATAAAAAATGCTATACGTTAACAATGGGCAAAATCCATGACTTACAGACCTTTCCCCAGGAGATCTGGGGGGTCATGTTATCCCAAAAGGCATAGTTATTGGGCTTTTCAACTAGGCTGAACAAAATTGGTATTTTGAAAATTTTGATCGGTCGACTTTGAGGGAGAAAGGGGGGCAGGAAGGGGATTAGCTGCCCTCCAATCTTTTTGGTCACTTAAAAAGAGCACCAGAACTTTTAATTACCGTTAGAATGAGTCCTTTCCCGATATTCTAGGACTACTGGTTCTATGCAATCACCCCTGGGGAAAACAAACAAACAAATAAAATGTATCTGTGATCTTTCTCCCGGCAAAAAATACAAAATTTCACATTTTTGCAGATGGGAGCTTGAAACTTCTATTTCAAGCTCCTTGGTACTTCTAAATCATTAAGATTCCTTGATTTTTAACGAGTGTTTCTCCCCCTTTTAGGAAAATTAAGTAAATTTTCTCAGGCTCGTAGCTTTTGATGGGTTCCACTAAACTTAATCAATCTTATATATTTGAATCAGCATAATAAGCCAAATATTATGGTATATCTTTTAATATCAAAATTCCGTGTTTTAGAGTTTCGGCTACTATTAGTCCATGTCGCTACTTACAGCTCGATACCACGATCTGTTTGAAAAACTTGGTATATTGTTTTTCAATAGCTTCAAATTTAGATCGTTTTTATATCTCAGAATTTCCAATCAAGACCAGCTTGGCAATCTTTGGGTCAAAATTGTAGTTCTGTGCTATAAAATGGCAGAGAACGTTACTTCCACTAGGGCACAAACTTTTTGGTTGCTTTAAAAGAGCACTACAAATTTTTATTTCGAAATATTCAGGAAAATCCGTGTTCCAGAAATTTTTATTTTTGAATTTTTAATGAAAAAAAAATATACCCCTCCCCCCCCCCCTCCGAAAAACATACTGTTGAGGCTCTTGGTACCCAGCCTCACCCAACTCACCTCTGCGCCTTATGCACATGTAAATTTAATATTTTTTCAATATACATAGAAAAGGTCGTTACAATGGAGAAACACTATTATCCCCCCAGCACTGATAATAAAGGCGTAAACCGAAAATATACCGGGGAATAAAGAGGGATTAGAAAACAATTCCCAAAAATGTATTCTAGGTTTAACTGAAGGCTATATACGGCTTGTTAAATTTTGACATTAAAGCGTACTCCTTTGGGCATATGACCCCCTCTCCATTTAAACCATGACCAACCGCTACCACTAGTCATACTTACTCCCGCCATTTACCCGTACAGCCATTTAAACATTTGCCTCAAAAAGTTTAAATAGCTTTTCTTTATAATAGCTGATAAGCACTTATACATCACTGTATCATGAAACAACTCTGTTTAGCTAAATGAAGAATTAGAATAGATTTCAGCAGCATTATTGTCCAATAAGAAGGGAGGTATCACCCGACAGCTGCACTTTTGTGGACATTGTCAACATTTAGCCGTGGAAAAATCCCCACCAGATAATTCCTCCCTGCGGAGAATTTTCCCTGGGACATTCTTTCCGCATACAAAATTGTACATCCAAAGAAAAAGTAAGACAAATAAAGAAAAATTCCCTTTATGAATTCCAAAAAACCTCTCCTCATGCAAAATTACCCCTGGAAAATTTTCTCCCCGTGGAAAATACTTCCCGTGGAAGTACCCCTCCCCCGCAGGAACCTCCAACCCCCTGAAAAATACTATATTTCCCAATAAAAAATACTACATGTAAACAATGGACAAATTGCATAACTTAGTGTTCCTTCCCCAGGGTCTGTGAGGGGTCAACCCATCCCCAGAGTCATAGCTGGTGAACCTTCGAACTATGTTGAAACACACGGCTGTCTAAAAATTTCGATCGAATGTCTTTGGCTAAAAATGAGCATGGGACGAGAATAGTTCACCTCTAATATTTTTGGTCGCTTAAAAAGGGCACTAGAGCTTTTAATCTCCGTTTGATGAGTGAGCCCTCTGCCGATCTCAGGACTATTGGTTCGATACGACCGCCTCCGAGGAAAACAAAAACCACAAATAAACACGCATCCGTGATCTTTCTTCTGGCAAAAGACGCAAAATTTCTCATTTAAGCAGATAAGAATTAGAAACCTCTATAGTAGTATTCTCTGATGGTGTGATTTTCATTAATATCGCTTGAAATATTGGTGATATTAATCAAAAAAAATTTTTTTCCACAAAATAAGTTTTTCAAACAAACAAGTAAAGAACTCTATTAAACCAAAAATGAACAAAAATAGAATCATATCGAACAGTTCGTGGTAACGAACTGTAAGTAAGGAGCGACCCGGCTCAATGGTAACCGAAACTCTAGAAAACGGTATTTTGATATAAATAGATACATCAAAAGAATCAGATTTTAATGCTGATTTCAAATATATAAGTTTCATCAAGTTTAATTCTACCCATCAAAAGTTAGGCGCCTGAGAAAATTTGGCTGATTTTCGAAAAAAGGAGGAAAGACCCCCTAATAGTTATAGGACCTTAATGAAGATCACGCCATTAGATTCAGCGTATCAGAGAACCCTATTGTAGAGATGTCAAACTCCCATATACAAAAATGTGGAATTTTGCATTTTTTTTTGCCAGAAGAAAGATCACGGGTGCGTGTTTATTTTTTTTTATTTTTTTTTTTCAGGGGTGATCGTATCGACCCAGTTGTCCTATAATATCTTGGGAGGGCTCATTGGAATGGAAATTAAAAGTTCTAGTGCCCTTTTTAAGTGACCCAAAAAAATGGAGGTCAACTAGGCCCCCTCCCACGCTCATTTTTTCCCCAAAGTCACCTGATCAAAATTTTGAGATAGCCATTTTGTTCAGCATGTTCGAAAATATAATAAGTATGTCTTTTAGGATGACTTAATCCCCCGAAGTTCCCGGGGGAGGGCTGAAAGTTATGAACTTTACCCAATGTTAACATATAGTATTGGTTATTTGGAAGTATACAGACGTTTTCAGGGGAGATTTTTCCTGGTAGTGGGGAGGGGGGTCAGGGGGTCTGTGGAAGGATCTTTACATGAAGGAAGTTTTCATGGGGGAAGGGACATTGCTATGAAGGGGGTGCCGGACTTCCCAGCATTATTTAAAAAAAGATAAGAAATTTAATATAAAAAAACAAGTATTTCAACTGCAATAGCAGCAACATCGAAACTTTAAACTTTAATACCTCGCTCTTTAAGCCAAAGGTTTTTTAGTACTTTCATAAGAGCTATTTATTCTAATTACCGGCCTTTGTGATTAAGCGGTCATTTTTAAAGAACTGGAACAAAATTCGAACTTTCGCTTAAAGAGCAAGGTATTGACTAGAGGGCGAACCCCCTAATAAACAAATTAAAAATATTTGAATATAGAAGTTCGTTACGTAAGTTAATTCTTAAGTTACGTATATTTATTACTAATAAAAACGTTTGTAAATAAAATTCAACAAGTTTCGAGAAAGCCATTTAACTAAATAAAAGTAAAATAATATGCAAATTTTGTTTTAATTATTCATGTACGGTGAACCAAGATCAAAACCTGCATTAATTCAAAAACGTTCAAAAATTAAATATAAAAAAAAACAAGTTTTTTTAATTGAAAGTAAGGAGCGACATTAAAACTTAAAACGAACAGAAATTATTTCATATATTAAAGGGACTGTCCCCTCCTCAACGCCTCGCTCTTTACGCTAAAGTTTGACTCTGTCTCACAACTTTGTTTTTTAAAACAATAAAAAACTTTAGCGTAAAGAGCGAGGCGCTGAGGAGGGGACAGCCCCTTTCATATACGGAATAATTTCTGTTCGTTTTAAGTTTTAATGTCGCTCCTTACTTTCAGTTTAAAAAACTTGTTTTTTTTTATTTAATAACCTACCAAGCATACAACTAGCACAAATCAGTATCAATAAATAAATGAAACCCAAACACAAATTAAAATAAGTCAAACTCAAAACGAGTAGAAATTAATCTGAGTAGGGTTCTAAACCTTATGCTTTCTAAAAGCCAGAATGTAATTTGTACTTTACTGAAAAGATTCTTTTAAATGCTTTCACTTTTCTAACTTTAAGAAATAAAAAACCAATTAAGATTTTAAGGAATAAATATCAGCATATGTATAATAAACTTACAATGCAGTTTTTTTTTAAGTAAATTCATTTGAATTTTTTTGTCCAAAAGCCATTATTTTGTATGTTATGTAGATTGGTCTCACTTCAGTTCGCAGTTCTTTGCTCAAACCTTTGACTGTTTCCCTAATTCTTTGAAAACGACGGTTCTTCCGATATATCGGTTGGCTTGACTGATTGTTCAATATATTAAAAATATGTTTTTTAGCCCCCCCCCCCCCCGCCATTGCAACGCGATATACTGAAGCAAAAGAGGCCAGTGAATTGTAAAGAGAAGTTTGTTTTATAGAACTAAAAAACTTTAGTTTAACGAGTGACAGGTAGAGGATATTTGAAATGAAAAAAAACATTATTTAGATTATTCATTACAGGAAGATCCCAGGCAGACTGAGGGATCGAACCTCACAACCCACGATTAATAGAATGCAAGCACATCCACTACACCACACCTGGGTATACGATTCAGTTATTTTAAAATGATTTATTAAAAAAAAACTTTTTCAACAAAATAAGTTTCTAAAAAGAAAGTAAAGAACTCCATTCAACCAAATTAAACCAAAATAGAATCAAATAATCTACCAAGTATACAACTACCACAAATCAATATCAATAAATAAATGAAACCCAAAACAAACAGAAATTAAAATAAATGAGAGTCAAACTCAAAACGAGCAGAAATTAATATGAGTAGGGTTATAAACCCCAAATGAATTAACTGAAAAAAATGTGCTTTGTCAGTTAAATATACATATGCTCAAGGGCACCGGCAAGGGGGGGGGGGGCAGGGCGGCCATGCCCCCCCCCCCCCCACGGAAATTTAAGACTATAAAGTAATTATAAGTAAACCATGAAAAAAGAGCGGAATAGGGAAAAAACATGGAAAAATGTGTTTTGTCCCATTGTTGGCTGCCTGCCAATAGATTTTGACCCTTGATAAGAAAAATATAAGTTCTAATTTGTGACTGAGTGACCCGTTTCCAGTTTTCCACGAATATTTTTTCTATATGATTTGGTTGGAGTAACAAAAAAAAATATCAAATTCTTCATAGTAATGAATGGTAAGTAAACAACGATCCTTGTCAATAACGAAAGTGTAAGAGCCTAACTATTGATAACATTCAATAAGAATCAGCTTTTATGGGGATCCTAAATATGTATTTGTTATTAGTAATTAGTGCAGCTATTAGTACACAAGAAAGTTCGTTTAATTATAGAAAACACAAGGAAAATAACTTAATAAGTGGCAATTTCGGTAAAAATATGCCGTCCACTTTTGCTTACATTGCAAGACACTTTTGCTTGCATTGCAAGAGTACCCATGAGCTGATATATGAAGCCACTACAATCAGAAATGTTTCCCCTGAACGGAATGCTGGGATTTTTTTGTATTTTCCCCCTGAACGGATACAATTTTTTGCGTTTTGTTATCATTTATTTTTTTCCAGGAGTGATGGTATTTATCTAGTGGTCACTTTGAAAAATATTTAATTTTTTACACTTCTGAAGCATAAAGGTGTCAAATATACTGGTGTTTGGTATTCTAAAAATATTGAATTAAAAATTTTTATTTTATTTTCTTATTTTTGTTTTAATTTTTACTTTGAACAAACTACTTTGATAATGCGTGGTTTTTATTGAAAGCTTTGTCGTAAAAACTTCAAAAATGGCTCATTCGATTGGAAATTCAAAGGGCTAGTGCCCTTTTGTAAGGTCGAAAGTGATTGGAGGGCAACTAATTCCCCTTTTACGCCCACCATTTCCCCAAGCACAGGCAATCAAAATTTTGAAATAGCCATTTTGTTCGAAGTAGTTAAAAACTCCGGAAATTATGTTTTTGAGGATGTCACTCCCGCCACAGCCCTCAGGGGTTGTAAGTTATGCCCTGAGGGCATTTAATGTTTTTTTTTAGAAAGTGTTGTCGTATAAACTTCAAAAAGGGATCATTCGATTGGAAATTGAAAAGGATAGTGCCCTTTTTAATAGTCGAAAGTGATTGGAGGGCAAGTAACCCCCCTCTCACGCCCACTATTTCCCCAAACACATCCAATCAAAATTTTGAGATAGTCATTTTGCTCAACGTAGTTCAAAAGTCCGGAAATTAGGTCTTTGAGGATGATACTCTCCCCACAGCCCACAGGGCAAGGGTTGAAGTTTTGCCCTGGGGGCATAAGGTTTTTCTAGAAAGCGCTGTTGTAGAAACTTCAAAAAGGGTTCAGCTGGAAATTGAAAGGGCTAGTGGCCTTTTTAATAGTCGAAAGTGATTGGAGGGAAACTAACCCCCCTCTCACGCCCACCGTTTCCCCAAACACATCCAATCAAAAGTTTGAGATAGCCATTTTTCTCAACCTAGTTAAAAGTTCTGGAAATTAGGTCTTTGAGGATGAAAAACCTCTCACAGCCATCAGGGCAAGGGTTGTAAGTTATGCCCTGGGGGCATATAAGGTTTTTATAGAAAGCTTTGTCGTAGAAACTTCAAAAAGGGCTCATTCATTTGGAAATTCAAAGGGCTAGTGCCCTTTTAAGGTCGAAAGTGATTGGAAGGCAACTAACCCCCCTCTCACGTCCACCTTTTCCCCAAACACATCCAATCAAAATTTTGAGATAGCCATTTTGTTCAACGTAGTTGAAAGTTCTTGAAATTAGGTCTTTTAGGATGACAACCCCCCCCCCAGCCCTCAGGGCAATAGTTGTAAGGTATGCCCTGGGAGCATATATGGTTTTTATAGAAGGTGTTGTCGTAGAAACTTCAAAAAGGGCTCATTTGATTGGAAATTGAAATGGCTAGTGCCCTTTTTAATAGTCGAAAGTGATTAGAAGGCAACTAGCACCCCTTCCACGCCCACCATCTCCCCAAACAGATCAAACCTAAATTTTGAGATATCCATTTTGTTCAGCGTAGTTGATTTCCACATAGAAATTATGTTTTTGATCCCCCACAGCCCTCAGTGCAAGGGTTGTAAGTTATGGCCTGGGGGCATATAAGGTTTTTATAGATAACGATGTCGTAGAAACTTCAAAAAGGGCTCATTCGATTGAAAATTAGAAGGGCTTGTGCCCTTTTTAATAGTCAAAAGTGATTTGAGGATAATTAACATCCCTCTCACACTCACCATATCCCCAAAAACATCCAATCAAAATTTTAAGATAGCCATTTTGTTCGACGTAGTTAAAAAGTCCGGAAATTATGTTTTTGAGAATGACACTCCCTCCACAGCCCTCAGGGGTTGTAAGTTATGCCCTGGTGGCATTTAATGTTTTTTTTTAGAAAGTGTTGTCGTATAAACTTCAAAAAGGGCTCTTTCGATTGGAAATTGAAAAGGATAGTGCCAAGTGATTGGAGGGCAAGTAACCCCCCTCTCACGCCCACTATTTCCCCAAACACATCCAATCAAAATTTTGAGATAGTCATTTTGCTCAACGTAGTTCAAAAGTCCGGAAATTAGGTCTTTGAGGATTACAACCCCCTCACAGCCCTCAGGGCAAGGTTTTTAATTTATGTCCTGAGGTCATTTAGCGTGTTTATAGAAAGCGTTGACGTAGAAACTCAAAAGGGGCTTATTTGATTGGAAATTGAAAGAGCTAGTGCCTTTTTTAATAGTCGAAATTGATTGAAAGGCTTGACATTTTATAGTAAAGAGCGATGTGGGTAAAATGTATTTTTTTTTTAGACCAGGGCACTTTGTATCGAAAGAGTTGTCGTAGTAATTTCGAAAAGGGCTCATTCGATTGAAAATTAAAAGGGATTGTGCCCTTTTTAATAGTTGAAAGTGATTGGAGAGGAACTAATCCCCCTCCCACACCCACCCTCCCATTTGTCCATTATGTTTAAAAACTAAATGTTGCCTTAAGATTAAATCGAAATGCACTCTGTTATTGCTAATTCCCAATAAGTCATCTCAGCAGTAGCCCAAGAACGATTGAAGATATTATGTTCAAACTTTCGGGGCTACTTCTGCTCTTAAAATTTAACCAAATCTAAAAAAGCATAATTGTATCCAAGCTATCAAAGAAAATAAAATAATCTGTTTGCGAATTGTGTCAAGTTTTCTATTTGAGGTCAACTAGAGGAGGTATGAAACTAAATTAAATACTACTATTTGTGTCCAGATTTTTAAAAGGGTGTAAGTTGTTAAAAACTTCTGAAAAATTTTCTCCAGCATACAAACAGCAGGCCTAACTATGAAGTCTTAAAAAAGGAAAAGATTTAAACTATTATTTTCTTTTTCCCTTAAAAAACTATGTCAATATAAAACGAACATAAATTAATTGAAAGAATGCTTTTTCAACAAAATAATTTTTTCAAAGAAAAGTAAAGAACTGAATTAAACCAAAAATGAGCAAAAATAAAATAAAATAATCTACTAAGCGTGAAACTACCACAAATCAGCAGCGATAAATGAATGAAGCCCAAAACGAACAGAAATTAAAATAAATAACCGAGTCAAACTCAAAACGAGCAGAAATTAATATGAGTAAGGCTCAAAACCCCTATGCCTTCCCAAAGGCAGAACATAATTTGCACTTTACTGAAAAAAAATACAAATAAATGTGCATTGTCAGTTTAATATACATATACTGATATTTATTAATCAAAACGCTACTATTGTTTGATTTATTAAAGTTATAAAAGTAAAAACATTATATTTTTTTCAGTAAAGTGCGAATTATATTCTCAATTTTGTATGTGGGAAGAATTTACCAGGGGGAATGCCGGGGAGAAATTCTCCGGGGGAATTTAACGTCTGAAGGGAATTGCCCAGGGGAGAATTTTTCGGGGGGATTTATGTGGAGGGATGGGGATTTTCCCGGAATAAAAATTCCACGGGAGCGGGATTATCCAGCATGATTTGACAAACGATCAGAAATCAAACATAATAAAAAAAAAGGTTTATGGTAATTAAGAGCAATATTAAAACTTAAACGACCAGAAACTATTCTCAGAGGGCAGCCCCTTCTTTAATCCTGGCTGTTTTCACTAAAGTTTGGCTTTTGTCGCAATTTATTTCCAAAAACATTAAAACAAGTGAAGAAACATTGTTATATATTTAATCTAAAAAAAAAAAAAACTACCAGTCTTAGGAAAGGAGAGATTGACAAATAAAGGTAAACTCTATATTTGAAAGCATAAGGCTGAGAAAAAATGACTTAAGACACTAAGATAAGCGTGTATATCCTTACAAAGAGAGAAAGAGAGAGGTATAGAGGGAGGGAGAGAGAGAGAAGAAACACTAAGAAAAGCACGAGTTTCCTCACAGAGAGAGAAAGGGGAGGGAGGGAGAGGGTATAGAGAGCGAAAAGGAGGAGAGGGGAAGAAATGGAGTATGAGAAAATCAGAGTGACGTAGAGGGAGATAGAGAGGGAAAGAAAAAGAGAGAGACAGTTGTAAGAAAAAGAAAAAGACATAGAGAGATATTGGGAAAGAGATAGAAAGAAAAATAAA
This sequence comes from Artemia sp. Qi Xiang Cuo, assembly GCF_049724085.1. Taxonomy (NCBI): domain Eukaryota; kingdom Metazoa; phylum Arthropoda; class Branchiopoda; order Anostraca; family Artemiidae; genus Artemia; species Artemia sp. Qi Xiang Cuo. The sequence continues at coordinate 63,295,595 of NC_142798.1, forward strand.
TAGAGAGAGAGAGAAAGTGAAAGTGGAGTGAACGATATTGAGAGAGAGGGTAGAAAAGAGAGATAGAAAGAGCAAGAGAGAGAAGATGACAATATATATAAATCCGGAGGATCCTTTAACTTTTTGGGAATTTTGTTCCAATTGAATAATGAATGCTCGAAAAATCAGGGCTTTCCATTTCATTAAGTGATTTACAATGAGTAGTGGTATTATAACATGCCCAATTCAATAGATTGGCCCACCATGGCCTTGCAATAGAGAACGCCGATGAAGCAGTCAGATGCCAAGCCATAGCTCAATAGAATCAGACATACACGAAAATGTACGTTAATTCCGTACTAAACTGCATGAAAATTCTTATAGACGGGACAGACCAGGGCCCTGTCCATGTGACCGGTAGCCTGATTGATCCAAAAGAAAAAAAAATGTCAGTTGAAACTTTTTTTTATTAAAGTTGGGAAAAAATTCACCAATTATAAGCCATCTTTACCTGCCTTTTCATGCTGAATAAAGCTTTTTTTTTTCTTTTTTTTTGCTGGTGTCATCTGAGTCAGAAAGGTATTTCTCCATGATAAAGTTTTGCACAGCTTTCATCATTCCAACAAGATTATATAAACATAGCTAGAAAAAACATTGTGCAATTAAAATTATCTTCAGGATTAAATACCATATCCTAGAGAAGATGATTATTTTAGAAATTTAAAGTAAGAGTGAAATCTAGTGAGATGTAATCAGAAAACTACACGATAGTCTAAATTCCTTGCTTTGACAAAGATGAAACAACGGAAAACTAAGAGTGTGATCAGCTACCAGATAAGCAGACATCATCAACTAATAGTGATGCTAATCTATGAATGAATCCACGAAAACAAATTGAAGTCATTTGCTATAATTCTTTTGTGATGACAAGCAAAACTTCACCTTCATTGTCTTTTCGCCCTATCTGACTTCCTTCGGTAAGCTTCTTCAGCGAAGTTTAGAAAGACTTTGTAAACTGCTGAGCTACATCAGCACTTCCTAAATTAGGTTTACAATCATCCCTGAAGGCGCTGGAAAGAATTACTTGAGGAAGATTTATATTTATAGTCGATGCATTAAGCTATATCATAGGCAGCGCGCTAGCGCTACCTAAGTAAAGAACGATGTGGGCACAATGTATTTTTTTTTTATTCTTCTTCTTAAGTCTGGCACTTCGTATCGAAGGAGTTGTCGTAGAAACTTCGAAAAGGGCTCGTTCGATTGGACATTGGAGTGGCTAGTGCCCCTTTTAATAGTCGAAAGTGATTGGAGGGCAACTGGCCCCCCCACGCCCATCATTCCCCCAAACACATCCAATCAAAATTTTGAGATAGAAATTTTAGATAGCCATTCTATTCAAAGTAGTTGAAAGTTTCTAAAATTAGGTCTTTAAGGATGACAACCCCTCCCCCCTCTCAAGCCCCCAGGGTAAGGGTTTTAAGTTATGCCCTGGGCCATATAAAGTTTTATTGAAAGCGTTGTAGTAGAAACTTCCAAAGGGCTCATTCAATTGGAAATTGAAAGGGCTAATGTCTTTTTTAATAGTTGAAAGTTATTCGATAGCGACTAACGCCCCTCTCACGCCTATCATTATCCAAAACATATCCAATCAAAATTTTGAGATATAAATTTTTTCAACGTAGTTGAACGTTCTGGAAATTAGGTCTTTAAGGATGATATTCCCTCATAGGCCTCAGTGCAAGGGTTGTAAGTTATGCCCTGGGGGCATATAAGGTTTATATAGAAAGTTGTTGTATAAATCATAGTCAGCGCGATCGCGCTGCCTAAGTAAAGAACGGGGACATTCGAGAACGAGACAAGAAACGGGGACTAAGTAAAGAGGAGGATACTCCCCCACAACCCTCAGGGCAAGGGTTTTAATTTATGCCCTGTTGGCATATAAGAACGATGTTGGCGCAATGTATTATTTATTAATTTTTTTTCCTTTAGAGCAGGGCACTTTGTATCGAAGAAGTTGTCGTAGAAACTTCGAAAAGCGCTCATTCAATTGAAAATTGGAGTGGCTTGTGCCCTTTAAATTGTCAAAAGTGATTGTAAGGTGACTAACACCCCTCTCATGCCCACCATTTCCCCAAACACATCCAATCAAAATTTTGAGATATCCATGTTGTTTAACGTAGTTGAAAGTTCTGGAAATTCTGTCTTAGACGATGACAACCACCCTAACAGACCTTGAAATGAAATTGAAGACCTTGAAATGAAATGAAAGACCTAACAGACCTTGAAATGAAATGAAACCACCCAAATGAAATTGAGTAAAAAACTGTAATGAGCAATCCGGTTCAATTGCAACCAAAACTCTTAAAAAATGGAATTTTGATAAGAATAGACATATTAAAAGAATCGGCGCATTGTGCCATTTCAATATATAAGTTTCATTAAGTTTAGTCTTACCCATTAAAGGCTACGTGCCTGAGAAAATTTTCTTGATTTTTGAAAAAAGGAGGAAACTTCCCCTAAAAGTCAAATGATCTCAATGAAAATCACACCATCAAATTCTTACCCCATGATGTTCAGCGTATCAGAAAAGCTTACTGTAGAGGTTTCAAGCTCCTAGCTGCAAAAATGTGAATTTTTTTTTTCATGGATGTGGGTTTGTTTCTTTGTTTTTTGTTTGGTTTTTTATCCTCAAGGATGATCGTATTGATCAAGCGGTCTTAGAATATCGTGAGAGGGCTCGTTCAAGCGGAAATTAAAAGTTCTAGTGCCCTTTTTAAGTGACCAAAAAGATTGGAGGGCAACTAGGCCCCTCCCCGCCCCTTTTCTTCCCAAAATCGTCTGCTCAAAATTTTTAGATTTGTTATAAGTGGTAACGTATATGAAGGAGCGACTCGCTTAAAGAGTGATGTGTTCAGGAGGGAAAACCGCTTTCATATACGGAACAATTGAATAAAATTATTACGTATGTGAAGGGGGTTGTCCGCTCTTCAACACCTTACTCTTTACGCTAAAGTTTTTTAGTACTTTAAAAAAAGTTTCTTATTGTCCTAATTGAACGACCGTTGTGTTTCGGGAGTCGTTCTTAAAGAATTTGGACAAAATTCTAACTTAACCGTAAAGAGCGAGGTGTTGAAGAGGAGGCAACCCCTTTCCTATGCGTAATAATTTCTGTTCGTTTTAAGTTTTAACGTTGCTCCTCACTTTCGGTTGAAAAAAATTGTTTTTTTTAATATCTCTTTAAGGAACAAACCTTCTTTTAAACCACCACAGTCTTTCCTTTTTTGTGACTTCTTACTATCGTTTGTGTGTATCATGGTCATACATTTGTAACCATTGGAAAATGCTGGGATCTTTCTTCTGCTAAATTGAATAAAAAGAACGAAAAGGAATCACAGTATTAAAACTGTATACAAGAAAGAACTATCTAAGAGCTTAAAACTTAAAAAAAATAAAACATTACCCGCAATAAGAAGGGTAACACCGTACTGTAAGCTCAAGCTATTGACGTTCCATGATAACGTCAGTTCCATAGTAGCTCAACCTCATTTAATTCTTTCGAATTCAACTCAACCCTGACGAGGACTAATAAGTGATGCTATAGAGTAATGCTGAGTGAAAGGTTCCCAGAGAGCAGAAATAAGATCAGTCACTTATTTATTTGATGGTGCAGTTTCCTGTTTTTGACTAAAGGTAAGCAACTACATCAAACAGTTCGTGGCTGTAAGTAAGGAGCGACCCGATTCAATAGTAAACGAAACTCTAAAAAACGGAATTTTCATACCAATAGATATATCGAAAGAATTGGATTATTATGCTGATTTCAATTGAATAAGTTTCATTAAGTTTAGATTTACCCATTAAAGGCTAAGAGCCAGAGAAAATTGGCCTGATTTTCGAAAATAGAGGGAAACACCCGAAAAGTCATAAAATCTTAATGAAAATCACACCATCAGATTCAGCATATCAGAAAGCCATACTATAGACGTTTCAAGCTCCTATCTGGAAAAATGTAGAATTTTTGATTTTTGCCAGAAGAAAGATCACGGATGCATGTTTATTTGTTTTTTGTTCACTTTTTTGAGGCGATCGTATCGACCCAATAGTCCTAAAATATCATCAAAGGGCTCATTCAAACGTAAAAGTGCCCTTTTTAATGATATTTTTTATATTCATATAAATATGACTTTTAGGAAACACCCTAAAAGTCATACAAAAATGTGGAACTTTGCATTTTTTTGCCAGAAGAAAGATCACGGATGCATGTTTATTTGTTTTGTTTTTTTATAGAGGCGATCGTATCAACCCAATAGTCCTAGAATATCGTCAGAGGGCTCATTCAAGCGGAAAAGTGCCCTTTTTATTGACCGAAAAGGTCCCCCGAACCTTTTTTCCCAAAATTGTCCGATCAAAATTTTGATAGGCCTATATCCATTTTGTTCATCATAGATGAAAGGCCCAAGAACAATGCCTTTGGGTATAACATCACCCCCCCCCCCCCAGCCCCAGGATAAAGGTTATAAAATTTATAAAAGTTATAAAATTTGTCCATTGCTTACACATAGTATTTGTTATTGGGAAGCATGTATACATTTTCAGGTGGGGGGGGGGGATGAATTTTCTTTAGGGGGTTAATCCCTGGGTGAATTTTCCATTGGGAGGGAAGTTTCCAGGGGGTGAAATTGCAAGAAGAAATTATACACTGGAGGAATTTGCCAAAAATCCTATACAAAAATTATTTTTATATTGCTTGATTTCTCTTTTCCGTCTCAATTTTACGCGTGGAATTGCTAAGGGTAATTGTCCGGGATAGATTTCCCCGGGGATTGAATTGCCTAGATGATATTTCCATGGGAAGGGGGATTTTTCCTTGGAGGTGGAGCCAGATTTCCTGGCATTATTTAAAAAACGATCAGAAATTAAATAAAAAAACAGTTTTCTCAACTGGAAGTAAGGAGCAACATTGAAACTTAAAACGAACAGAAAATATTATGTATATAAAGGGGATTGTTCCCTCCTCAACACCTTGCTCTTTACGCTAAACTTTAAATTTTGTTCCAATTCTTTAAGAACGACTCCTGAAACACAAGGGTCGTTTAATTAGGATAATATAGAAGCTTTTTAAAAGTACTAAATAACTTTAGCGTAAAGAGTGAGGTGTTGAGGAGGTTGCAATTCCCTTCATATACGTAATAATTTCTGTTCGTTTTAAGTTTTAATGTTGCTTCTTACTTTCAGTTGACAAAACTTGTTTTTTTTAATTTAATCTCATTATAGAGATCGTATGTTGTCAATAAGCTTTATTAAAAAGTGACGATTTTATACTTATTTTGGTAAGTAGGATATTCATTGTTTCGTCTTATAGGCTCAGGAATTAAGTTAGAAATTTTGGAAATGATTTTTGCCTTTTTAAAGGTGGGTGGGTGGTGCAAAAGGGACTTACAAGTTTTGGGGTAGATGGTTTAGTTTAGTTGACCCGGTCCTAATAAAACAGTAAACAGTGTGGTCAAGTAAGGTTCTGAAGCTTGGGCGCTCCGGAAAACGAAGGATTTGCTAGATGTTTTCCAGAGAAATTGTCTACGGATTATTTTGGGTACCTGGCTGACTGACCGTATCTCAAACAGTAAACTATACGAAAAATGTGGACCAATCCCGCTTTCTAGGGCTATAAAGAGAGAATGGTTGATGTGGCTAGTACAATTTCTGTGGATGAAAGATTACATATTGCCCAAGGTCCTCTATGTCAGGCAACCATCTAGGGCCAAACGAAAAACAGGTCGTCCCCAAATGGGGTAGGAAGATGTCGTACGGATAGATTTAAGGGAAATGGGAACTTCTTGGGAGGGTGTAAATCAGGGAGCTTTTAATAGATTGGGATGGAGGAGGAGCTTGTGTAGCTGCGTTGGCCTCAGGCGGCTTGGGGCTGCAGTGAGCTGTATGTAGTATTAAAAAAGCAGTTTATGTTAAGGTCTACTTTAAGGTGTGTTGTCTGACAGGTTATTTGGCTAGTAAGCTTGTAATGGAATTTTTTTTGTAGAATTTACAAAATAAACGCTTATACGAAGAACACAGTTGTGTTTTTTTTTCGTTACAGAAGAATTCATAAAAAAAACAATTATCACAACGGGCAACTATGTTTCATTTGCATTTATCCCTTTTAGTAAAAATACCAAAAAAAGCCTTTTCAAAATTCAGGGTTGGGCTGAATGGAGGTTTGCGTTGAAACAGATAAGTTACTTACAACTTGACTCAAATGTAGCATCTTTTCTGGTCTTCCTCAAAAATTTAATAAAGGAAATTATAACAAATACAGCTTATAAATATTCTGTAGGATTTTAATAAACTAATCACAAGAAATATTTCACTGGCAATTGGTTTTTTTCGGTCTTAGTTCATGGGCATACCAAGGACTCTGGTTTGAATTTGAGCAAACACCCAGGCGTTACCTAGCAGGGGGTGATGAATAAATTACGAGCATTTTTCAAAAAAAATTCTCACTGAACTTTACCTGTTTCTTAGAAGTGTTTTAACTTCAGAGTAAATTCTGCCTTGATCCCCTAGTTTTTGTGAATTAGAGTTGTCATGCCAGTTATAAACAATTTACAAATACCAAAATGGAAGTTCAAAACAAACAGTGACTTTATATATGGATTCCATTGAATTGCACCTCATTTGTATCCCGTCCAATAAAGCCACGAATCTGTCAAATTGTCAATCATTAGGTCCCGACTATAAACATTCCACAAAAGCAGTAATAAATGACTAAATAACTCTGAATATCCATGTTGTTGGCTTGGCTGGGCCACCCAAACAGGTTAAAAGCTAATAATTTAATAACTTCACTACCCACAATAATAATAAAATTTAGAACTTGAAATCTAAATTAAAACTCCTATTAAACTTGATTAAACAAACGGATCTAATGTTATTTTATATCAACTAGTAGTTTACGACAGCATTTATTTTATGACTGCTGTCAAGTCCTAGAGCTTGATCGAGTAGATTACCAAGACAGGTTACATATTAGGTGGAGACTTGTGTAATTTTTAACTTCTTTTCAGTTTGTCGACAAATTATACTGTTAGCAAAGGATCACATACTCTCCGTCACATGTTTATTTGACTACCATCATTGTGCAATAAGTCACTTGCCGTTTATTGTTTTGAGTGCCAAGCTTTAATACGGTTCAAGTACCAAAGACAGCTGGTAGATTGAAGATGATCAAAAGCGTATAGAGGATTTTGTTTGGGGAGGGGGGAGGGGATGCAAAAAAACTTTAGAAAACTCATTGAATTTTTTTTCTATTTATTTCCATTAGGTTTCCGAGTCGGCAAAATATTTCTGGGGGGGGGGTGTTTAAACCTAGAACCCCCTCCTGGGTATGGCCTTGAAGATGATCGTTAGTTATGATGCGAGGGTTTTTGATAGATTTAAACCGTATATAAGCCGCGTTTTCAGGCTCAGCGGGTTCGAACACGGGTTGTTCTCGTCTAGTTTCAAGTTTCTAGATTTTCGTCTAGTTTTGTCTAGTTTCAGCGGGTTCGAAGCTTCAACCCCGTGTTTGATACACTAACGCTTAATGCACTAGACGAGAACAACCCGTGTTCGAACCTGCTGATCCGTGAACAACCCGTCTTTAAACACGGGTTGTTCGCGTCTAGTGCATCAAGCGTTGTGCAGCAGTGCATCTAGTGCATCAAACACGGGGCAGAAGCTTCGAACCCGCTGAAACTAGAAAAAACTAGACGAAAAACTAGAAACTTGAAACTATACTAGAACAACCCGTGTTGTAATTATCAAAATTAGTAGTTTTTTTTCATCGAGCATTACTGCATACAAAATTTCAAATACCGTATCACAAAATTCGTCAGTTATCTGGGTAAAAACTTTGAATACAACTTTTAACTTAGAAGCTTAATTTTTTCATAATGCCCTTTGCCTTTGTCTGTTTTGTCACCTTTGAAACAGTTGAAATTGGCGACTTTGATATTGATTTTTTTTTTTTTTGCTCTTTTGGATTCCTAAAAAGCCTTATTTTATTAAAGAATGGTTTTTAATAAAAATTTAAAAAAAGTGCATTTTAAAGTTTTTTTGGTTTCTTTATATAATATATGTAATGTAGGCTAAGGCTTAACTGCTGCTTTTTTATTGCTTTTGGCTGCTCTTTTGTATTTTATTCATTTTTCCTTTTGGGGATTCATTCCAAATTATACACTTATAAATACCTAACATCAGTCAAATTATAAACTGCATCTAAAATGAGTAAATTTATCAAATTAAGAAATATATGATGAACACTTCACATGAGAACACTTCAATTACAATGAAACAAAAAACATTTAATGGTTTATTCGGTATAAAGAAAAATGAAGTGCCAGCTATTTTCTTAGGTAAAAAATGAAAAGCTCATCCGTTTTAAATAAAATTAAATGAAATAATATGCAGACTGAAGTAGCTCCAGAAAGATGTTGAGATTTTCATCCTAATTCGTCACTTTTAATCCAAGCAAAATGTTAGGACACTTAGTATCAGTTATTGAGTTTAAGCTTTAATTTCCAAATGCTCACAAAAACTACCAAATTTAAGAAAGTCGCAACAATGAGTCAGCTGTGGTCAAAATACTCAAAGACTCCACTTTGATCCCCACCCATGCAGGCTCAAAGCTTCTGCTATGGTCACTTCCATGGAAATCTCCAAAGAGTTGCTTTTTTAAATAGCTTTCAAGCGTAGTTAGGGGTATTTAGCCTTTTTTGCTTTTCTTCAAAGCTTTGAAAAAAGTGTTATAATATTCCAAATGTTACATTTGTTATATATGTGCATATTTTTGGTAATCATTTGTGGGGTGATCGAATTTTTTAAACCACTGTAGATACGTAAGAACGTTGCAACAACTAGTACCCTGAGGTCATAAGACTGTCAAAGACTCTTCCTTGAACCTCCCAAATTGAAAGCTTTTATAATGACCTGGCGTTTTAACGTAACTTGGGCCCTGAACCAAGGGCACCATTGTCACTCGAGCGCAACGTTAGGTGGGGATATCGATATCGCTTTCGTCTCACTAATTCGTTTTAGTGTGAATCTGCCTGGTACTTACGAATGAATGTTTTCAAAGTAAACCCGTTTCATCAATAAGAAAAAAAACGGGTTGGACGCATATGTCCCTTTCCCTTTGGACGACAAAATCATGCAAGTGCTGTATCAAGTATAACTCACGAAAATCTTGTTAATTTTTGTCAACTTTTCAACTTTTTGGCATCCCTACTTTCAATGAAAAAAATCAAGGTACTATCACTTAAATATAATAACTCCCTATACCCCTCCCCCCTCTGGATACCATCTTGATAGGATACTGTCTCTGCTTTAAATAAATAAAAATAATTAACTTATTGGAACCCCTGCTTTACAAAAAAAATCAAGGTATTATTATTTAAATATGATATCTCACGACCAAACTTTTTTTAGGGGAAATACCCGAAAATTCGGGGATAGTGCAAGCCCTGCTTGATGTCTAATCAGGAAAATCGAAAAACTAAACCACACGAGAAGGAAAAGCTCCGACTTTGCGGTTGACGCAATAAAAAATTGCCGCAAAATTAATATAAAGTCAACCGAACGCCACCGCCTCTGCCGGCGGCGGCGCACCTGCGGCGCGCTCACGGCGTTACGAAATTTTGGCAGCTTTCGACCAGGCCTCTCGTGGGCGGCGTTCGGTCGATCCACCGGCGCGGCGCCGGGGTCTAGGTGTAGTTATCTTTGGGAATTAACAAATTGTTAATGTTTGAATTTTTACGGACCATAAGCTTTATCTAACTTAACTGATTTGTTTCTGTTATTCATTTTTACAACTTAAATGGCTACTATGATTGTTGAATCATAAGTTTATAGCTGAACAATTTTCGACTCGGGTATTGGGAACAGGATAAATAACTGCTGTTGTAGTCATGCGTGACATTTTTCTTGAAACAAAAATTCTACCTTCCACTTTAAATTCCGTTCATTTTTCTTTCTGATTTTTGGATGAAAAGAGGTAGGTAAATGAGCATTTGGCAATTCGGGATGTTATCTGGAAAAGAGCTAGAGCTAGTACAGAAATATATCTATAGAAATGAATTACTTTTTTTTGCACAGTAAGCAGAGCACATTTGAAGTTGAAGTAGCCTTAACCTTTGAATTGAAACTTCATGACTCGACCACTTCGTTCAGAAAAATATTTTGGAGGATTATTCCGTATTGATAAGAAAAGAGGTTAAAGGTGAAGTTATGTTCCCCCTGTAGTGTAGGGCGCAGGGACCCTATGGTAAAGGTTCAGATTAGTTCTCCCTGACAAAAACAGGTTATTTCAGCAGATACGAAGAAGAAGTCCATTTGCGGTATTCTGTGGGACCCGAAGGTCCAATGCTAGCATCAGATCCTGCGAGTGGCTTTTTGCGCTCGTCAAGTTATGGCTGTACTAGCCATACGACAGGACTGGTAGTGACGGCAAAAAGATCAATGCTGGCTCCAAGCCGAGTGACAAACTCACTTTTGTCCATGACAACAATAAACTTGTTCAGAGTGTCATCTCTGAATTAACCTTCTTGTAACCGCTGATTTAAAATTATTGGTGTTGTTAAGCCGTGGTATCTGACTTGTATACAGTGTTTTTTTGCTGTTGTTATTTGTTTTTTTACTTCCTTTTTGTATGTATTTGATGAACAGGAGATATTTGAACTTCAAACTTTGAAAGTTATGCACACATTAGCCCAAATCATTAACAAGAAGAAAATGACTAAACACGGGATTCTATTGGAACAATGCGATGCTAAAGATAAACACAACATAGTTTTTCCTAGGTCTAGTGGCTAAAAATGAGAATTCTACTTGGTGTGATCGACGGTGAACATAAACACTTTCCGCACGGCCCAACAAACTCCTGTTTTGTCATATTGTTCTTGTATGTTTTTAGCCAACCATTTAAAAATTCTTTGCAAAATCAAGTTGAGGTTGAACGTGCTTGGTGAAATGGAATTTTATAATTATTTTTAATCAGAAAAATCGACGTGCCATGGTGCACCGTCGGTGGCGTGCCGCCCAAAAAAAAAAAGGCGCATCTGGCGGCGCGCCGCCGCCGATACTAAATCACACATTCTCCACCGTCATGTAGGTGTGGCGCAGCTTCAGGGACTACAACCAAGTATTGCTCAGCTCAACATAGCTACTAAGCTCTTACAATCTGTTTATAGGAAAATTTCTCATAAAGAAATAAACGGAGAAGGAATCATTAGCTTTAGATGCATTGTTTTTGTTTCATTTTAAAATTTATTACTATATAACAACTAATCTTCATCTTCATCTCTTAATACGTGTTGTTAGTCAAACTAATTCGATTTCATTACAATGCAATACATTTCCACTATCTGTTTGAGACATCGCCGAAACTAATTGAAAATCAACTGAGTCTATTGCTCAATTTACCGACCATTTATTGGGTATGCATGCCACACAATTAGTTTGCTACCCACTAACTAAAGGCGGCCTTAAGGGTGTGGGTATGCAATGTCGTGCGGCGAATTATCGAATTCACAAAGTCTGAAGCAACAGGCGGTTTTGTGGAAGCTATTTACACAAATGATTTATTTCTGTCCTCTCTTGTGTATACTTGTCGAATTTGAAATTTATGTTGTCCAATAATGTATATGGATATCGAATACCTCCTATAGATGAATATTGTAGAATAAACAGTGCAAGACTTGTGCTGATACATCTTTACATTCTACGCGTTATTTAAGATATGCCTTAAATTGGGGGTAGTCTGTTGTTATATATGCTGCAATTATTCCACCCAAACCAATGTTCTCGAAAGATTGGAATAAAAGTTTCCCCTGGGTTGGTATTAATTTACCGTGAGGAGGGCAGTGGTTTCAATTTACGAGGGATAGGGGCGGGGGTACATTTACAAAATCCGGGGGGAGTTGGTACTTATGTGTTTTTTTTCAGGTTTTTTCAATTGAAGTTACAAAAGAAGCAGTTTTTCCATGAAAATATAAAAAAATTCAAAATCTAGGGGGAGAAAACTATCTTGGCTGGGGCATGCACCCTTTCCACTTTTCTCACTGTCGCCATTAAAGGAGGGATATCTTTTGACAAATCGTTTTATGCTTTTCTCTCCAGATGCAATAAAGAGTGAAAATTTTACTTTTTCCTGCTTCCCAGAATAAATCTTATTTTTAAGACTAAAAATGGAAGCATGAGGTTATCAAAGCACAGAAAGTTGTCATAAAATATACAAGAAATAAGTCATGAGTGCATGTTGTTTTCATTTTTAGTCCTTGAAAATCCGAACTTTCGATCGAAACTTCAGTGTGGCTAGCCGATACCTACCTTATACGTTAGTGCATCTACAGTTTCTGTTTTGAACTAAATCCCTTCGAATTCCATAGCTCTCTTTAAGTGGCGAGGAGGGAAGGACTCTATGCACCAACGCATGAGGTAAGTATCGGCTAGCCAAACAAGCACAATTCTCTATGAGGGAGAGGAGGGAGGGACTCTATGTACCAACGTATGAGGTAAGCATCGGCTAGCCAAACTGAACTTTCAGTCGAAAGTTCAGTTTTTGCGTAGCCATTACCTCATACGTTGGTACATCTATTAACAAAAGCTTTCTTCAGTTTTACAATACAAACACAGGGTTAAGACACCATAAATTTCTTAGATAAAGTTTTTATAACGATCAAATTCCTCTCACTTGGCTAAATCAGATCAGTTTCTGTTTTGAACTAAACCGCTTATAATTACATAACTCTCTATAAGTGGGGAGGAGGGTAGGACGCTATGCACCAACGTATGAGGGAAGTATCGGCTATCCAAACAAGTACAATTATCTATGAGGGAGAGGAGGGAGGGACTCTATGTACCAACGTATGAGGTAAGTATCGGCTAGCCAAACTGAATTTTCATTCGAAAGTTCGGTTTTGGCGTAGCCATTACCTCATACGTTGGTACATCTATTAACAAAAGCTTTCTTCAGTTTTACAATACAAACACAGGGTTAAGACACCATAAATTTTTCAGATAAACGTTTTTATAACGATCAAATTCCTCTCACTTGGCTAAATCAGATCAGTTTCTGTTTTGAACTAAACAGCTCATAATTACATAACTCTCTATAAGTGGGGAGGAGGGGAGGACGCTATGCACCAACGTATGAGGGAAGTATCGGCTAGCCAAACAAGCACAATTCTCTATGAGGGAGAGGAGGGAGGGACTCTATGTACCAACGTATGAGGTAAGTATCGGCTAGCCAAACTGAAGTTTCATTCGAAAGTTCGGTTTTGGCGTAGCCATTACCTCATACGTTGGTACATCTATTAGCAAAAGCTTTCTTTAGTTTTACAATACAAACACAGGGTTAAGACACCATAAATTTCTCAGATAAACGTTTTTATAACGATCAAATTCCTCTCACTGGGTTAAATCAGATCAGTTTCTGTTTTGAACTAAACCGCTTATAATTACATAACTTTCTATAAGTGAGGAGGAGGGAGTAGAGTGCTAAGTACCATTTTGCTTGCGCCCCTAGGAATTACCATGCTATTTGCATTTAGCACGTTCCTTAGTACCTCGCCATGCTATTTGCGTACAACACTAGGAATTAAGTTGGCAAGGTATAATGTGGTCAAACATGTTTTGAGAGTATGGTCGTAATTATATAACTCAAGCAGACTGGTTTATCTTTTTTGTTATTGATAAGAATTTCATAAGAATGTACGTCGTGATCTCATGTGGACAGTTTGTTTTTAAAAGCTGGTGTGGTATAAAGTAGTCCAACATGTTTTGGGAGTATGCACGAAATTATGTAACTCAACCAGAGTGTTTTTCGAGCCAACATCCGTTTTTTATTCGTCCTTGAGATCTTGTATAAAATGTTCATACATTACGATTTAATTTTCATTATGATTTAACATATCATACATAGTACACTGAATATTATTAACTTTGAAACATTGGATACTTCAATTGTCAACGTGAGTATATTTTACTGAATTTCTTAATTTGTTTCCAAATAAAAATAATTTTACCAGTAAATTCAAATTTCAGGGGCATAGGCCCCCCTATCCCCAACAATACAAACTCTACAATATGATGATTATAGTCGCTAGAAAACGTAAAAAACGCTCTTTTTTCCATTATGTAAACCCCATCGTCCCCCCACCCCTCTGTTTACAAGTTTAATTCACTAGAAATAGTTCTTTTAGTTCAAAAATTTCCTTTTATCATCGTGCATTTAAAATGTGCTGTCTTTTTCCGGTCTAAATAAAACCATCCGTGTTTATAATACTGTTACCAAGAGGGGAGATTTCAGAACAATATTGGCATGTGCATTATCTGAATTGAGAAAACAGAGGAATGGAAATGTGTGATTCAAGACTCGTTGACAAAGAGTTTGTGTTTTAGCCAAATTAGACGAGATAATCTATTTTCAATTGTATTTGATGAAAACGAATGGATTTCACAGATGATTAAGAGGCTTTTATAAAAATATATGGCAGGGAAGGGGGGGGGCAATGTATCAATTCTAACACCTTCATTGTAAGGTGAAAAAAACGAACTATTTCTTAGCATGAAAAGTAAGGAGGGGGTGAGTTCTTTGTGCAGACACGCATACCCTTTAATAAGAAAACTAATGTGGTCATTCCGACACGCACCACTGAAGTTTACCGTTTGGTTAGCTTTTAATTATAGCATATTTATGGCTGACTATTTTTTAGATCTGTATTTTAAATCATTGTATTGAATTTGATGCAGCGGGGGGGAGAGGGGGATTCTTTGTGCAGGCTAATTTTTTCTTCTGTAAAAAAGGGAATCGTTTTTTCATACTAAATTTTGTCTTCTTTTTAATAGGAGGAGGATTCCTACAATTACTCTCCCCCTGAAAGGAGAGCTAAGGCTAATGGCATTACTCCAATAAAACAAGTGGAGATAGGTGGCCCATTGGGAGCCACCCACATCCATTCCAGACCGGCGCTGCCTGCCCAAGACCCACCCGGGCCAGCCCCCATGCAGCCAGGTAGAAAGCTGAAAAGAGAATGGATGGTTGCTCAGATGATGGTGAGCCCCGCTGCTCCAACCCCCAAGCCAGTGAAATTGCAGCCGCCACCACATCTATGCAAGAAACGGATGTCACCGTCCCATCTATCTCCCATCATGCTTTGCCAGGGCCATACGGCACTCAACTACAGTCTGAATTTGGAAATGTGAGCATTTTTACTTTATTACTATTACAAATAGTAGATTTGTAAAAAAAAGAATCTGTTTCTAGTCTGATCGCTATTTTTTATGGATGACTAGATTTGTAGGAAAAAAGAGTCAGGTTTTTTTTAATGAAGTGTTAAGACAATTATTGAGTTGATTTTTTTTTACCATATTTTATTGCTATTAGTCAAACATTGCGATGTGTGTGTGCGTCTGCGCGCATGTGTGTGTGTGTGTGTGCGTATGTGTGAACGTGTGTGCGCCTACGTGTGTGTGTGTGTGTGTGAGTGTGTGCGCATGTGTGCGTGTGTGCGTGTGTGTGTGTGTGAGGGGTGCATGCGCTGCTTTTTTTCTGTCTACTCGATAATTCATTGAGATAGTATAATGAATATTGCAAATTCAATAACAACGTAATTATTTTCACTATTTTGTTGTGTGTGTGTGTGTGTGCGCATGTGTGCATGTGCGTGTGTGTGTGAACGTGTGTGTGAACGTGTGTGTTATTAACAAAATTTGTAATTTATTATGCATTTGTTTTGTAAATAATGCTATAAGCAAAAATTCGTAATTTATTATGCATTTGTTTGATAAATAAGAATCCAATTAAAAAAAATTGTTTGATAAATCCAATTAAAAAAAAAAGTTTGATAGATGCGACTAGGAAAAAAATAGTGTGCTAATTATGATAAAACTTTCTTCAAAAAAACCTTTTTTCTATAGATTAATGAAATAGCAGCGCCATTGGGTCATGAAACATCAGCATTTACTGGACCTGAACCAATTCTATCACCACCAATGGAGTTTAGAGACGAACCTTCATTAGTTCTAGACAATATGGAGTGGCATAGAAGCTTTCTGAATGATTGTTTTGGGAACATAGCTAGCCTAGACGATTTAACTTGTGACAATGACATGATTGGGGATCCGGAGTGGGAAGATATATTTATGCGTGAGCATTTAGGGGGTGTTACAAGTGTATCTGAATCGCGTACTCATTAAGAAATGCCACCACAGGACAATACAGGGTGGCTTGATCAGCTGTCCCCAAACACCTTGGAATACGTACTAGCAGGCCTAGAGGACCTCATGCCATCTCCAACCATTGCAATTGAACAGACTGGGGGTGATGTTATTGACAATTCTATGTCACCCCCCACCATTCCGCTTAATGATACACCTAGTGCTAGTAATAGTAGCAGTAATACAGCAACAACAATGCAAACTGTTGGACTTAATTTTTCCGGGGATATTTTTGACGAGGATTTTATAACTAGTGAACTGGGTCCTGTACTAATAGGTGCAGGGGATGAAAATATCGTCATATCTCTAGAACAACGTGAATTTTATTTGTTAGAATCTGCTCTAGGTCACTTACAAACACGTGGGGTAGATTTTATCCCCCTCGAAGAAAATGTGGTTGACGGGGGTATTATTTTAACAGACCATTTAAATGTTCTTCAGACCTACATCTACCGAATTCTGACACGTATTGAGCTTCATAGTCAGAAATGGGGGGTCAAGGGGGGATTAAAGCATCTGTAAATCAAAAAGTTTAATTACAAAAGGGGACATCTAGGGATATTTTTTATTTTCATTTTTCAACTGGTAATCAGACTTTTTACCCTGGTCTAAATGAATTTGAGAGTAACTTTTTCAATTGAATTAATACATAAATTTCGACTTTGCACAAGTTTAATGAGAGGGGAAGTGGGTCCACCATTTTATACATTGAACACATGGATCGGAATCTCAGTAGATTTAAAAAAAAAACTTTATTTTAAGGGGAGGGCGGAATAGAAGAATAAAATGGCACCCATATTTGTCGGCTACAGGAGGGACTCAAGGTTTCAATTTTGACACGGGGCTGCAATGCATTAAATATGCATTTTTAGCAGCGGCCAATAGAACATTATAAAAAGATTCATCAATGAAAAATCATGACGGCCTTGCGTGTAACGGTGGAAAAAATTTCCCTAAAGTAAATTTTGATTGTTTAGAGGGGAAGTATCCGGTGTCTTTAAAAGAAATAACCATATTTGAAAAAGCAAATGAAAATCTTGGGTTAGGGGTGCTTGTTCTCCAGTATGACACAGAATTTGTAAATGGGGGAATGAAACCAAATAAAAAAGGGGTTTTATATTCAGTTAGGACACCTGATGGTAGATACTGTTAAAAATTGGGTTTGGGTTATTAGATGTAAATTCCTATGATCATTTTTTCCCCGTTATGGCATTAAGTCGACTCTTATCCTAAGGCGTTCAGAAAGGGGAACGTCTCTATTGCCCCATGTGCATTTCTTCATTTAAAACTGAGCAAACATTGACAAATCACATGAGATATAGCACAATTCATGGCAATCAACGAATAGAAATGCCGGCAGAAGGCAAAGATACTTTACAAGTTAAAAATTTCCAAAATTCCCTTCTACAGGCTCATAAAGTATCTTTGAACTGTGAATCAAGAGTAGATGAGGTCTAGCACCCATCAAAGCCAGAAATTGTCAAGGTATACAACCTAGTTGCCTGTTTCTATGCGCATGCCCGTCGCGATTCTAATAATAAAATGCGGCTGGAAGAGTTTTTTTTTTACTAAGGATGAGGAGGGTAGCATGGAGAAGCTATTTGTGTCTTTAATGAAAACAGCGAATGGTGCAGTTTCACGATTGCGTTACACTAACTACCCAAATTCATTATCCGTTAATGAGCAACTGGCACTAGTAAAGGGGCCAAATTTGTTGGGTTTTTAGGGGTGCTCTTGCCCCGAAAGACGCTGTCCAGGATCATAATCATCTTATTGACCCCAATTCAACGAGAAAAAGTAACTTTCGGGTCTGTTGTCACAATTCATGTAATTTAAAAATTAAACAGCAACTCTTTCTTCCGGTTTTTATACATAATTCCAACTACGATCTGAAGTATGTGCTACCAGCAATGACACATCTTCAAAAAAATAGAACAGTGGATGATGCATGGGTGATAGACAGCTTTTCCTACAAAATCATTCCTAAATCATCGGAAAAGTTGCTTGTTTTGGAATTTATTTGGAGATATGTTGAAGACGACGTTGAGTACACGAATAAAATTCGCTTTTTAGATTCCTACAGTTTTTCCCTAAATCATTGAGTGAATTAATTCAAGTGCAGAAAAACGATGACGGCTGCAACGCTTTCCCCCTTCTCAAGCAACAATTTCCAAAATATTTATATGACTTGTTGACGGTCAAGGGAATATATCCTTATGATTATTATTGTTCCATGTAGAGATTCGCCGAGGAAACTGTTCCCTCGATTGAATTGTTTTACAACAGTCTACACGATCGTGGGTGCACCCCCGATGAATACAGTTTTGTTAAAAAAGTGTGGGCAGAGGGAGGGTGTAAAAATGGGTTTGACTACTGCAAGTTGTATTTGTCGAGTGAAATGTAAACTTTGTTAGACATAATGCGTAAAAATACGGACAAAATCTATGGGGAATTTAATCTTTATTTGGGGTTTTATTTTTCATCTCCTCATTTGGTGATGAACCTCATCCTAAAAATTAGCGGGGAAAAAATTGGGATAATCACTGACATCGATCAGCATCTGTTCATCGAAAGGTCAATGAGGGGTGGATACGTTTTTCACGGGAATTGTATCTTGGAAACTGATCCAACTGGAGAGAAGACGGGGACAAAATCGGATGCAGTTTTCCTTGATATGAATTCTCTCTACCCCTCGGCCATGTCCCATTATGCGACAATGACTATAAATGGCTCAATGACCCTCAAGCTCCCCATTTTCCCAACATTGACAGTGTTGAGGAGAATGGGCCAGTTGGATGGTTTTTTGAAATTGATGGGGCTGATGAAATTGATTGAGACACAAGTCGAACTTCATGATTCAGTAAAGGATTTTGTTTTTCCGTGCATCAATAGACCTGTGACTAAGGACTTTTAGAGCCCTCGCAATAGGCGTTTAGTCGAGATGAACGGATTTCATTGGTAACCATCAAAACAAAAACTTACTGCTGACCTTCTACCGAAAAAAATATTGTTGTACATCATGTGACTTTAAAATGGATGTGCAACAACGGTTTCAATGTCAAAAAGGTTCACAGAGTCCTCCAGTTTAATCAAAAAGCATATCTGAAAACATTTGTTGACAATTTTATCAACAAACGTTCTGAAGCACAAACAAAAGCCGGAAAAGAAATTTATAAGCTCATTTTGAATTCTGCTTTTCGTAAAATGTGTGAGAGTGTTCGCAATAGGTATCATTGTGACGTCGTGACCGATCCCAAACAATGTGCTCGAATTATTGCCGATCCAAATTACACTTCCTTCACAATCATTGGCCCGGACATGGTACTATTGAATAGGAAAAAAAGTGGCTGGAGAAGGGGCAAGTAGAGGTCTGCTACGGGGACACAGATTCTCTACTGCTAAAAGTAAAAACCCCAAATCTAATTGATTATTTGGCGCACGGTGAAATTATCAGCTCACGGATGGACTACACCAATTGGAGTGGGCTTTACCCAGAGCTAGTGAAACGTCGGACGCCAAATCAGCTTTTATTTTTTAAATCAGAAACAGGAAGCGACATGATTTTCAGTGGTATGTTTGTAAGTGCGAAGGTGTAATTTATGCAGACACACGACGAAGAAATCAAGAAACGTTGCAAAGGAGTACCCACGCGCTAAGTGGATAAGAATTTCGACATGGACATCTATTGGAATTGTATTGTTCAAAATACAATTCCACGAGCCAAATTGCTGGCAATTCGTTCCCTCAACTACAGGAGCTTTACTGTAAATGTAGAAAAAATGGCCATGAGTATAATTTCCGACAAGGTCTATGTTTTTCAAGACGGTGTGACTACCCTCCCCCTTGGGCCTTATTTAACTTCAGACCGGGCCGAATGTGTTATCCATAGGGAAAGTCTCGGTTTGAATAAAGTCCAGTAAATTTTTCCCAAAACCTTTGGCGGGGGCCTCGTGGCCTTGAGGGGAGGGGGCTCTCTACCTTGGGGGGGGGGGGCCTCGCGGCCTGGGGAGGGGGCCGGCCGCCAGTGGGGGGGGCTCACCGCCACTACCAAAGTTATCTTTTTTTTTACTTAGAGCAGATATTGTTTGTGCTTTTGTAAATATACATGCTGCGTTGAAAAGAAAAAGAGATTTAATTTTAATTATTTTTTCTTGTGCATTTTTTTTATAAATAAATTAGAAAAGTGTATTTTTCTTTGTTTTCTGTAAAAGGCTGTTTTTAATGAAATACATATAATTCTTTATTGATTTTTTTCTTGAACAGACTAGTAGTAGGGAAATTATTTAGTCATTAGACAACTATAGTCTACAGTTAGTTGTCCAGGTGAACTATTGAAGGGAACATGTATCAATTTAAAACACCATTCAGATCCTTTCTGTGTCGGGCAAAACAACACTCTTAACTAAAATAATTAAAAATTACGATAAAATGTTTGTGGAAAAGCCGAAAAAATCTACTATTGTTGCATTATTTGGCAGGAGTCATACAATAAAATAAAAGCAATTGCTTCGCTGGGAATGGTGCAGATACAGTTCTTACAGGGACTTGATGTTTTCAACATTATTGAAGCAAACTCTTGGCTGATTATTTACGGTTTGGCTGAATCTATTGAACAATGGTCCCAGGAAATGCTGCAATTATTCACCGTTCGCTCTCATCATGAACAGATTTCCGTTACTCTGGTTCTACACAATCTCTTTCATCAGAGCAAATGTATGCGAACACTTGCATTGAACTGCACCTACTATATCATCTACAGAGTTGTTCGTGATTCCAGCTCCCTAATAATTCTCAATAAACAAATCTATCCAGGCGCCCCTAAATTTCTGCTCTTAGCATACAATCAGGCAACTAATAAATTCCACGGCTATATCCTATTGGATCTTAATCAAAATATACCCATTGATTCACGCTCAGTCAAAAATATTTCTGACAATTAAATTACAGTACATATACCCGAGAACATCAAAAAGACATATTAGTTGCCATCATGTCACTGAAGACACTACATTAAAATAAACATCTTTTCCCATTTCTAAGCACTTCAAAGCCCTCGCTTTGGAAAGCCATACTCAAACATGGTATTGACAATGATTTCATTAATTTAATATCTAAACTTCTTTCAACTGTGATCGCTAGTAATGCTCAGCTGATAGAAGTAGTGAAGCAACGGACATACCATCATCGTTCCAGTTCGCTCACTTGATCCTCTAAAAAGACTAGGCAGAAAGGTAATAAGTCATAACAGCTTCAGGTGATTGGCAGATTTTACAAAACCTTGATACCGATTATGGCAGAATTTGTAAATAGTTTTCTATAGATGGCAAAACCCTATAAATTGACTCCAATAGAACTCGCTCTCTCACCCGTGGAAATCTTTGAGGACAATCTGAGTAAATTCATTGACAACGAGAATATTGAGGATGATAAAAAACTGCTTTTACTTCAAGATGCACTTCGCCCAGTGGACAAACATAAGCCCTATCGTGCGAAGTCCACTGGTATTGATCACAAAAAAGAATCATCTCCTCAAAGGTCTGCTGCTGGAACACAATTAAAGAAGGAGGAATCGCATTAATTTGTATTGAAATTCGTAAATATAAGCCCCTAATAATTTCTTGAAAAAATTACACGTCTCCTAGCCAATCTCATGAAAAGCGATCAAGATCATATTCAAGTTGAGAGCAATGGGAAAGGGATTATAATTCAGGGCAAGAGCTATAATCTACTTGATTTAATCTATGATATGGTTACAAATCGTAAAGGACTATTATCATTTGACGCTCATAGATACAACTATCTAAAGACCTTAAACTTCCCCGACAGTCTTATTAGCAATAGAAAAATTCTAAAAAAAATTAAATGAACATGCATCAACATCAACAACAACACCATTAAAATATGAAGAAGAAGAACAAGATTTTAAATCAATATTGGAAAATACTAGCACACCTAGTGGAAAAAACTTGAAAATGGTGGCAAGAAAAAAATGAAAACGTATATTGTCACCATCACCAACCACAACTAGTAAACCAAAGTGCAACGGGGGCTACTCAGTATGTTTACATTCATATTGGTTGAAGTTATGACATGTCCTTATAAAAATCTTTTTGAAACGGGGAGTTTAAGTTCACCCACCTCTCTTTTCACGATAACAGGTGTTCACACTAAAAATGTACAAGACTATCTACGAAATGAATCAAGTTACACTCTGCATAGAAATCATTGACTTCGTGCTAATCAATATCGAAAAACTAAAGCCTATTTCCCATTGCATATAATGCAAACAGATCTCCTAACTCTAGATGATATTCAAAGACGTCACAATACACCTTACAGGTACATTCTACTTGCAATCAGTGTTTTTAGTCGCTATGCATATGCAATTTCATTTCGAACAAAGAGTGGCGTTGATGTTACTCAGGCCATTGAAAGTATTCTCGAAAAAGATTCATATAAAAAAAATTAGAACGGATCTTGGTAGTGAATTTTTCAATCTCCATGTTTCGAAAGTACTAGCGACAAATATTGTGCTGCTCTATCTACACTCATAATCTCATAAAAACTGCATTGGCCGAATGATTGATACGAACTATTCAACTTTTAATTTCAAGATATTGTACATTGAAAAATACACCGGCTTTTATTCATGATTTAGATAAAATCATGTTTATTTATAATCAACGACCTCATCGATCATTGTCCAACTCTACCCCAACGGAATTTCATCATTCTGATCATGATACAATTGACACTTTTCTTAAACAATATTCCAATGAATCGGTTGTCAAGAAGAAAAATAAATTCAATTTTAGTGATACTGTTCGAATTAATAGAACAACTATTGTTTTTGAAAAGGAGAATTACTTGTGGTCCACCGAACTTTTTAAAGTGGCAAAAACCCTAGACACTAAGCCCTTAACTTATCGTTTGCGTGATACCAAAGATGAAGAGATTCTCGGCGGCTTTTATGACTATGAACTACAAAAAGTTAAAAATAATAATGAAATCTATCAAATTGAAAAGATATTAAAGACTCTTACTCGCAGGGGTAGGAAATAGTTACTTGTTCGGTGACTAGGATACATCTCTGATTTTGATTCTTGGATCGGTGTTGAAGATATGGACAATGCCCAATGATTTCTATGTAACACTTATGTCCAATGTTTCTGATCCTCTCTACAACGACTTGAATACGACAAATGATTTTTGGACAAAACTCTCCCCCGCCATCGAATTTGACGGTGCGTATGAAGTGGCTCTTGTCGATTGTATTCTCAAAAATACCTATTAAATCCTCAGAAAGGATTGTGTGTATGATATAAAAGTTATACCATTCGATTGGACACTTTTTGTCGACTATGAATGGGTTGAAGCACTTAAATCTTGCGAATATCCACATGCTAAATTGAAATATATTGAATACGATAATATGACAGATTTGTGTCGTACAATCAATAGAAAAATCTCATATCTTAGGAATGGTAAATTCCATTTTAATTATTCATTGGAATACCATAGTATTTACACTACTTCATCTGTTGACACTGGAATAATTATTCTCAATGATAATCGGAGATATATTCTTGGCTTTAAACAGAATACGATCAATAGGAGAAATGCTGGAACCGTCTAAGGGATGAATCAAGTTATTTTTGCTTGAATATGCACCGGGTTGTAGCTTGGAATCTTTTAATTTTATCTATGCATCATTTGTGGAGAAGTCGACAGTCAGTAATTCAAATGTACCCCTCGTAGGTGTTTTCTAACGAAAAAAAAGTAACGAACCTGTTCATCAAAATTAATTAAAATATTTTCAGTATGTTCCTGTAAACACTTAATATTTGGAACTCTGTCAGTTACGATGACAATCCAAGGTGGGCGGTCCCCTAGCAATAACAAATGGTTTTGCAGTGATTACAGGCCGTTACTGTCCCGTTGTTGACGATAGCAAACCCACCTAACGGTATCGCTAGAAGAATCTCAGCGGTCTGTCCCGATATCGCTTATCCTTTTGAGGCACCAAGGCCACATCGCTTAGATGATGGATTGGACTACTAAAAGGGTTATTAAACGTTGGCGTGCAATAGTCTTGTTAGCTGGTTTGCTAGGCTATTTCGTTTTGCACTACCCCTTGAAAGAAAATATCTTGTAACTGCTGCATCAAATTTTGCTGCCTTCACACTACAGGACTGGGGGTCGGGCAAGAATTTCAAGAAGAGTGTTAAGGAAAATATTAGATCTTCAGCAAGAGCCGTTGGTGAGCAATTAAAATCCCGACAAAATGGGAAGGGGTTGAAAAGGATGCGTGCACGTCATTTATTCATCAGTATTCATCCAGGTGGGAATCTAAGGACACCAAAAAGAACTTTGGGGAATAAAACACGGAAGATCAATAAGCAGCAGAAGGAAAAAAAGAAAATTTTTGATCAAAGAAGGATTTCTTCTCTTAAGATGACTTATCTCACCCACAAGGAATCATATCCATCAAATAGTTCCTCTTTGAATCTATTCAATGCTGAAAATGTTGATGATAGTGTCAAGTATGACTAATTTGAACAATTCTATCCTCAACTATCCCTCTTGGAAAATATAGACTTTCAAATGTTTTCCAATGAAGACAATTTCATTGATTTGTCACCAACATTTAATGATTTAAATGTTGTGGGGAAGAAATAGTCAGATAATACAGCTCCAAATGCTGGCGACGGTCTCTCTTAAGAAAACTGTATTCTACACAATCTATTCAAACAAATTAATAGATTTATTAATGGAACCTTGGTGAGCGCTAGAAATAACTTATCAAAGTATACGAGCTATTTATAATTCATGATGATGGCACAAAGGGCATATACGGAGTTGAGAGGCCAATCACTGGGCTACAAATATCGATCAGGTGTTGATACTGATGGCGAGTTGACCACTGCAGTGAGCCATAAGTATCATCTGGTTGGAAAATTAAATCATGAGATATTCAATATATCTCAATGGCTACCCCCAATGTCAATATTGACATAAAGTTACAGCTGGCCCCATCGAATTTTATTTTGAGACATACTTCCTGCAGCACCCGATGCAAATGTCATTATCACATCGGCAATTCTCTACGTCCGAAAACAACAGGTTATGAGCTCTGTTG
Source organism: Artemia sp. Qi Xiang Cuo (assembly GCF_049724085.1). Taxonomy (NCBI): domain Eukaryota; kingdom Metazoa; phylum Arthropoda; class Branchiopoda; order Anostraca; family Artemiidae; genus Artemia; species Artemia sp. Qi Xiang Cuo. The sequence goes on from NC_142798.1 coordinate 63,320,961, forward strand.
CATTTGCAGTGGAAAAGCTAAGAGCCAATTGCGACAACATTAAACTTCTTGTCCCCCATAAGATCACCAATCAACGTCACATTGCCACCGGCTCTCGTAGCTATAGCGATTCATCATTTATCAATGGAGAAATCCCTTCAAAATTGGCTTTGGCCTTTGGAAAAAGTGGCAGTGCCGTTGGATCCTTAAACGAATCCCCCCTGATTTTAATTTTTTTGGTGTATCTAACCTTGTGTATAAAGTGAACGGTATTCCACTGTACACTCTATCATTTGACAAAAAATCCTATTTAACTCTGTACGAGTTGACCATGCAATCCTTAGATCATGACTCTCAATTATTTGAAAATGGAATAACCGATTCAATGTTTTTAAAAAATCATGGGGTAATTGTTTTGGACTTGTCGGGGACTGAGAATATGAGCATAGTACGAACAGGAAATGTACGTTTAGAGTGTACATTTGCCGATGCTTTGACTGTGAGTATCACGCTAATATCACTGAGTCAATTTGAAACCTATTGGGAAATCACACCCGACGGCAGTGTTCTACTAGACCTAGCACCATGAACACAAACATAATAATCGACGTATTTAGTATGGACCCATACATGTCCCAGTACAAGTCCTATTGCATACCTTCGGACTTCATTGAAAAATTCCAAGTGTTAACAATACCCTAATCATTGTTAATAGCAGTCCGTCGAGATCGAAGACAGACCATTGGCTTTACATCTTTCAAACAGAAAAAAATATTAAATTTTTCGATCCTCTTGGCCTATCGTATAAATTCTGCGCTCCACACATCAGCAACTTTATTGAAAGCAGTGGGAAAACCATTATTCAAAATCAACGAAGAGTACAGGATTTAACGACTAGGACATGTGGCTTTCATGCATTATTCTTTTTCATGTTCAGATGTAGTGGCTATACCTACAAGCAGTTTCTCGACATCTACATTGACATATTTCGATTGAACGACTTTCTAGTGGAAAATATACTTACAAGCGTATTTAATATTGATTTTAGTGCCCTACGAATAAAATGTTCTAAAAATGTATGTAAAATTGTTTATTAATAAATGATAAAAACTTATATACATGATAAAACGACTTTTCTACTCTTTAGATTTAATTTTCTACTAGGTATAGGTGTTTATCGACAACAACTAGTGCAGGTAGATTATCTGAATTCACAGTGTACTGATCCTGATGTACTACAATGTCAGGGTCACATTTTCTACAGTAGAGTGTGACTTCACTCTTGTCATATCTCTTTGCATAGTCAATGATACTATTCTCATTCATTCTATAGAATTCACATGTTTCAATTTGCCTATTTGAAGCAATTTCACAAACAGTGTCCTCAAGTGTCGAATCACATTCCATCACAGCCAAATAGAAATCAGTGGGCTTATAATCAAAAAACCCATAGTCTTCACAACGATGACGTAGAAACCATATTCTTTTGTTGTTCCAGCAGTTGAATCGCTGACCCGGCTTCTCCTCCCAGAACAATCTAAAACCACGACGATACCAATCTCGTAGAAATTAACTAAAATCACGCTTAGGATTCTTTCCAATTATACCGAGTTATGTATTCTACCACTGAATATATTTATCATAGTGGCAATGGAGCATAGGTGCCCTCTATTATGAGACCCACGCATCTCTTCAAGACAAGAATCACAATCTTAAATTTGTACATCATACCTTATACATTTTACACGGGTTGCATAATCACCAATTTTTATAATGCTAATCAGTTATTGTGCAATTCTCACATGACGATCACCTACCCAGTGAGTACATGCATAATGGACATGTATGGAAATTTTTTTCATGTTTTGACACTCTCACTGCCAAAATGAAACTGAGCTAGCAACAACAAAAAATTGTCGGGGATAGAGAGAGAGGAGTAAATCATCCTTGAATGCCATATTTCACATGAAAAAAGTCCTAAATTTCTAAACTAATGTTTAAAAGTATATCCACAATATCATTTTGCCGTGTCGTGATCAATATATCTATAAATTGTGTAAATGCATTTGGACCACGATGTAGAAGCTTCATACAATAGTCTAATGATGGAGAATCACTTTTCATTATATCGACAAGCATTCCCCGAGAAAATATCTTCCTTTGAACAGTCAACTCTAGAAAATCATCATCTAGAATCAAACGTTTTTCCATAAGCACTAGCTTCCCCATGACTCGCTCTTCCTCGAATCTATCCATTTTGTTTTTTAGAGTCCTAACGCTCTCATTGCCAATTTGAGACTAACCAGAATTTTTTCTACTCTAAAAAATATGCACTAGTTTTCTATAGAAAGAAAAATCTCTTTTATTTAGAAACAACTTTTTTGAATTCAATTGCAATAATAATATTAACTGACATATTTTTTTCTAATCAATATATTTCGATAGGACATCTAATGCTGCCCGAAGTTTATTTATATGCACAATATTCACTTTTCCAGCAAAACATAGTTGCTCCTCCTGCTTAAATTTGCTTAATGATATCACGTATCTAGCATACATATCATTCTATTCAAGGCATAGATTACAGGCTCCGGCCATATCCACTGCCATATTTAGTACTCGTATATCGTTGGTGCTGCTGCTGGCTCCATCATTAATCACCAATAATGTAAATGCACCACTCATTTTTCTCTACTAATATCCTCGCAAATAAACTATACTATTTGAATTAAATTCTCTTACTAATATGAATTGTAAAGAAAACTATTCTTTTTATTCAAATCCCAATCACAAATCAAGTTATAGCATATGGAGTAACCTCCACTCTCTGATTGGCTCCTAAAAACGGATGTTGCCTCAAAAACGAGTCTGATTGAGTTATATAATTACGACTATACTCTCAATACATGTTTGACCACATTATACCTTGCCAACTTAATTCATAGGGTTGTGCACAAATAGCATGGCGAGGTACTAAGGAACCTGCTGTATGCAAATAGTATGGTAATTCCTAGGGGCGTACGTAAAATGGTACTTAGCACTCTACTGGAGGGGAGGACGCTATGCACCAAGGTATGAGGTAAGTATCGGCTAGCCAATCTGAACTTTCATTCGAAAGTTTGGTTTTGGCGTAGCCATTACCTCATACGTTGGTATATCTATTAACAAAAGCTTTCTTCAGTTTTACAATACAAACAAAGGGTTAAGACACCATAAATTTCTCAGATAAACGTTTTTATAACGATCAAATTCCTCTCACTTGGCTAAATCAGATCAGTTTCTGTTTTGAACTAAACCGCTTATAATTACATAACTCTCTATGAGGGAGAGTAGGGAGGGACTCTATGTACCAACGTATGAGGTAAGCATCGGCTAGCCAAACTGAACTTTCATTTGAAAGTTCGGTTTTGCCCTAGCCATTACCTCAAACGCTTGGTATATCTGTTAACAAAAGCTTTCTTCAGTTTTAAAATACAAACACAGAGTTAAGACACCATAAATTTCTCAGATAAACGTTTTATAACGATCAAGTTCCTCTCACATGGCTTAATCAGATCAGTTTCTGTTTTGAACTAAATCCCTTATAATTCCATAGCTATCTATAAGTGGGGAGGAGGGAAGGACTCTATGCACCAACGTATGAGGTAAGTACAGGCTAGCCAAACTGAACTTTCATTCTAAAGTTTAGTTTTGACGTCGCCATTACCTCACACATCGGTACATCTATTAGCCAAAGGTTTCTTCAGTTTTACAATACAAACAAAAGGTTGACGCACAACAAATTTCTGCGATAAACGTTTATATAACGATCTAATTCCTCTCACAAGGCTAAGTCTGATTAGTTTTTGTTTTGAACTAAATCCCTTATAATTCCAAAACTCTCTATAAGTGGGGAGGAGGGAAGGACTCTATGCACCAACGTATGAGGTAAGTATCGGCTATCCAAACAAGCACAATTCTCTATGAAGGAGAGGAGAGAGGGACTCTATGTACCAACGTATGAGGTAAGTATCGGCTAGCCAAACTGAACTTTCATTCGAAAGTTCGGTTTTGGCGTAGCCATTACCTCATACGTTGGTACATCTATTAACAAAAGCTTTCTTCAGTTTTACAATACAAACACAGGGTTGAGACACCATTTATTTCTCAGATAAACGTTTTTATAACGATCAAATTCCTCTCACTTGGCTAAATCAGATCAGTTTCTGTTTTGAACTAAACCGCTTATAGTTACATAACTCTCTATAAGTGGGGAGGAGGGGAGGACGCTATGCACCAACGTATGAGGTAAGTATCGGCTAGCCAAACTGAACTTTCATTCGAAAGTTCGGTTTTGACGTAGCCATTACCTCATACGTTGGTACATCTATTAACAAAAGCTTTCTTCAGTTTTACAATACAAACACAGGGTTAAGACACCATAAATTTCTCAGATAAACGTTTTTATAACGATCAAATTCCTCTTACTTGACTAAATCAGATCAGTTTCTGCTTTGAACTAAACCGCTTATAATTACATAACTCTCTATAAGTGGGGAGGACGCTATGCACCAACGTATGAGGTAAGTATCGGCTAGCCAAACTGAACTTTCATTCGAAAGTACGGTTTTGGCGTAGCCATTACCTCATACGTTGGTATATCTATTAACAAAAGCTTTCTTCAGTTTTAAAATACAAACACAGAGTTAAGACACCATAAATTTCTCAGATAAACGTTTTATAACGATCAAGTTCCTCTCACATGGCTTAATCAGATCAGTTTCTGTTTTGAACTAAATCCCTTATAATTCCATAGCTATCTATAAGTGGGGAGGAGGGAAGGACTCTATGCACCAACGTATGAGGTAAGTACAGGCTAGCCAAACTGAACTTTCATTCTAAAGTTTAGTTTTGACGTCGCCATTACCTCACACATCGGTACATCTATTAGCCAAAGGTTTCTTCAGTTTTGCAATACAAACAAAAGGTTGACGCACAACAAATTTCTGCAATAACGATTTTATAACGATCTAATTCCTCTCACATGGCTAAGTCTGATCAGTTTTTGTTTTCAACTAAATTCCATACAATTCCACAGCTCTGTATGAGCGGGGAGGAGGGAGGGACTCTATCTACCAACGTATGAAGTAAATATCGGCTAGTCAAACTGGACTTTCATTCGAAAGTTTGGTTTTGGCGTCGCCAATACCTCTTACGCTGTTACATCTATTAAGAAAAGGTTTCTTTGGTTTTGTAATGCAAACAAAAGGTTAAGACACCAAAAATTTTCTGCGATAAACGTTTCTATAACAATCTAATGTGTCTCACGTTGCTAAATCAGATCATTTTCTGTTTTCAACTAAATCCCTTGAATTCCACAACTCTCTATGAGCGGGGAGAAGGGAGGGACTCTATGTACCAACATATGAGGTAAGTATCGGCTAGCCAAACTAATATCCCCGAGATGGTTTTAAACGCACCGCTAGGGGGTGATCTTGAAGCTAGAAGTCCCTTAAAACTTTATTACGCACAGCCGTGCAATACTAGCGCACGTGTATAGTACACCTACTTAATAGGGAATGTTTTCTAAGAGAATCAGATTATGTTACGTCATAGGGATAGTTTTCTAAGAGATGCAAGTGTATGTTACGTCATAGAGAAAGTTTTTTCTATGGTTGTTATGTAATAGGTTTTCTTTACTTTGAATGTTACGTAATAAAGTTTGGGCTGTTACTTAATAGGATTTGTTAGAGTCCACTAGGCAAGCGGGGGAATTTTATCAAGACATTTTTCTTCAAGACATTTTTCAAGATGTTTCAAGAAATTTCAAGGCATTTTTAAGACATTTTTTCAAGACTTTTCAAGACGTTTCAAGACATTTTTAGACGTTTTCAAGACATTTTTTCGTCAAAAAGTTTTTCAAGACGTTTCAAGACACTTCAAGACGTTTTTAAGACATTTTTTCTTCGAGACGTTTTTCAAGACGTTTCAAGACATTTCAAGACGTTACAAGATTTCTTTGGTTGTTATGTAATGGGGAATGTTTACCAGTGTTAAGGATGACGCATTCACATATGAATTGTTTCTTCAGGGGCCCGGGGGGAATCCCCGGTCGTAACTGAAGAAGGCACACACGGAGGGTGTTACGTAATAGTTTAAGAGATTTTATTTTCTTTTCAAGGCGCTTTTTCTTTCAAGGTGTTGTTTTCTTTTAGAGATTTCATTTTCTTTGAAGACCATTTTCTTTGAATAACCATTATATTCCAAAGACTTTATGTCCCCATTAGGATTTGATAGGCCATTTCCATCAAATGGAATGGAGCGTTAACCAGGTGGACTATGAAATCCGAGGCACGGTGAATCTCTTTTCCCGCATACTAGAACGATTAACTGGTTTGCATGTTTCCAACCCTTTCCTTATGAGAGCGCAAAAGAATCCCTATCCTATTGATTTTTGCTCTATCAACAAAACAATCTCATTTGTAAAATTTAATGCTGAGACCACACCCACCTCTATCTCCAACAACAAAAGCCACAGCATTGCACGTATACGATGAATGCCATGTGAACGGGTATGTGATTTTCCTTATAAAACGTGATATAAAAAAAATCATTAAACGTTTGATCCCCTTCGCAGAGAAAGTTAAATAAAAGCGTTGCAAATGGGGTGATTGCCCTGTTGCAGTCTGCAAAAATATTGTAGGTTTTTACCAGAAATGATGTGACATTTCCATTCCATATCTTCTGATTGTAACAAACAGGTCCCTTTACTAACCTCATATCTATCATTATATGTAAAAAAACTGATTAGTTTTCATCGCCTTCTTTTTAATATTATACAAGGTTTACTATGAGTGGTATTTTTTTTTTCAAATATATCCCGAAAAATGAACAAATTAATTTGTTATGAATCATTACGCACAAAAAAAGAAATCTCAACCGTTTACCTTATTCCCAACGTGATGTTATGAATAAGGTAAAAACTGGCGCTTTTGAAAAGACCCCTTCCCCCCTCAGTACGAAAGTCTTTATGTACTTGTACACAAATTACTTCTAAGCTTAGAAGGTGCGGTTTTATTCCTTCTTAATGGGATTGAGAAAATTTCGAATTTTCAGATTTTTTTTTTAATAGTTTCAAATTTCGAAAGGGATTTTATTTTTTTTTTTTCTTACGAAGTGCAGTATTCAAAGAAAGAATGTAAATATTTTTGTTTTTGAATATGGAAAATTTCTTTTTTAATAAAAAGAGGGAGCCCCACAAGATTAAGATTATAACATGTCTAAACCGACCTTTGTGCAATTTTAAATTATTATTGTATGAATTTGTCGAGAAAAAAAAGATAACCAAGGTTTTTCAAACAGTTCGTGGTAACGAACTGTATAGCCGAAACTGTAAATATACATGACATCGATATCATTTTGATATCAATAGATATATCAAAAGAATTGGCTTATTATGCAGATTCCAAATATATAAAATTCATCGGTTTGGTGTTACCCATAAAAAGCTACAAGCCTGATGGGCAACACTAGAATCTATGAATACTATATATTTAGATTCAGCATATTGATATATTGGTATCAAAATTCCGTTTTTTATAGTTTCGGTGACTATTGAGCCGTATCGCTCCTTACTTACAGTTCGTTCCCACGAACTGCTTGAAGAGCAAATCTAACTATTAAGATTAGGGAAATAGAAGCTTTCTGAGCAACTTGGCCAATTTTTTTCAAATAAGATAGTCCTCTGTGAAGGACTTTGCCCCAGAAATGCACGTTGTAATTGCTTTTGGGAAAGGGAGTGGCAAATTCGAAAAAAGCACAAAACTGGCAAATTGTATGAAAGTATATAAAATAAAATAAGGGAAATATTAATATTGTATTGGAAGGCCTCGAAAACACCCTTCCTTTCAATTGCTTACAATTTCAGCCCCTAAGCTCCTACTTAATGTCTGTATCTTTGTCTTTTAACTTTATTTAATCGTTTTGAACCTTTTTATTGCATTCTAGGCCATTCACTGTCATACCTGCGCAAAGATAATGAGAAGCTCAGTTCAGAATCCTCCACACCTTCACCCACGAAGCTCTGTCACTGTTGCCCTGAAGAATGATTGGATTAGTCGAGGGTGTGAAGCGTTGTCATATGGAACATTTTTGAAAAGACATTATACATTTAAAACTCCTGAAGTGAGGGTTAACAAAAGAAAACGTGAGGGTTCTTTCTTCTGTTTTATTCAACATTTTTAACCTTTTCCCCATGAAAAATGACGAAACAAAAAATTTGACTGGCGAAGACTAAACAACCAAAGAGAAAATAAGGGATGAGTAAGACTTGAAAAAAATCGCAAAAAAATAAAGATTCCGAAAGTACAATCATGGTTGCAGCGTGAAATGCAGCCAAGTAAAGGATTCAGAAAGAAACGACCAACATGTACGGATTTAGTCCAAACCCAGTCAGGAAGAAGGGAGGAGAGACTAAGTAAACTACAGTTTACTTAAATTTTATCGAGTTTTTCAATCTGAAAATCCCAACAGTTCTAAAAATTACAGAAATGCACAGCTTTGTGTAGTAAAATTTGTAATTTTCCTCTCGTCTAAGCCTCTCGTTGATTTTCCTCTCTCAACACACAACTCATAGGGACAGGTGATACATATGCCTCCTAGATTCTCCCCCCCCCCTCTCTCCCCTGCTAGATTTTGAAAATACCTTTTTGGAGTATTTTCATTGAAAAATGACTTTATTTGTTGTTTTCATTGAAAAAAACAGAAAATAACATTAAAAAAAAAACCCACCCTAGCTTTAAAAAATTATATATTTTAGGTCCCTCCTCCCTTAAGTTTTTGTAAACTGAAGCCACTGACACAACTCGGTGCGATCGCATATGCACATGCAGCGAGGTATTTCATGAATCATTTAGTGGTCATTCACAAGAAAATTTTACTAATACTGAGATTTAGCTAGCGCTAATATGAGCCAATCAGATTTATCATAGTATTTTCTGATTGACTAAAGAATTCTATGAAAATTGTGAGCGACTTAGATTAGAACTATTTGAATATTGATGTTAGTAAAATCTCATGGTCAACAGTAGAATGCGGATAATTACTTCTGCAACAGCCTTCCCCAGATTTCGACGACAGCCCTGTTACGTCACAACAGCCCTGTGACGTCACGAGATCCCTGGCAAGATTCCTATTACAGCCCTGTTTCCACGCAAGATTTCTAGGTGTTTTAGTATGATTAATTGGAGGGTGGTTGGGATAATACACGAGTAGTGATAATAGGAGTTCCAGGTATTCTATTAAAAGGGAACACACCCTCGCCTTTAAATGGTCAGATATGATTGTTGGTTTTGATATGAGTGACTTTTATGACTGGTTTGGATATGATTGGTGGATGAGTGGCTTTCATGACTGGTTTGAATGTGATTGTTGGTTTGGATATGATTGTTGGTTTGGATATGATTGTTGGTTTGGATATGAGTGGCTTTTATGACTGGTGTGGATATGATTGTTGGATGAGTGGCTTTTATGACTGGTTTGGATATGATTGTTGGTTTGGATATGAGTGGCTTTTATGACTGGTCTTGATATGATTGTAGGATGAGTGGCTTTTATGATTGGTTTGGAAATGATTGTTGGTTTGGATATGAGTGGCTTTTATGACTGGTGTTGATATGATTGTTGGATGAGTGGCTTTTATGAATGGTTTGGATGTGATTGTTGGTTTGGATATGAGTGGCTTTTATGACTGGTCTTGATATGATTGTAGGATGAGTGGCTTTTATGATTGGTTTGAATGTGATTGTTGGTTTGGATATAATTGTCGATTTGGATATGAGTGCCTTTTATGACTGGATTTGATATGATTGTTGGATGAGGGGCTTTTATGACCGGTTCGGATGTGATTGTTGGTTTGGAAATGATTATTGGTTTGAATATGAGTGGCTTTTATGACTGGTTTGGATATGATTGTCGGATGAGTGGCTCTTATGACCGGTTTGGATGTGATTGTCGGTTTGGACATGATTGTTGGTTTTGATACGAGTGCCTTTTATGACTGGTTTGGTTATGGTTATTGGATGAGAGGCCTTTATGACTGGTTTGGATGTTATTGTTGGTTTGGATATGGTTGTTGTTTTGGATATGAGTGGCTTTTATAACTGGTTTGGATATCATTATTGGATGAGTGGCTTTTATGCCTGGTTTGGATGTGATTTATGATTTGTATATGATTGCTGGTTCGGATATGTGTGGCTTTTATGACTGGTTTTGATATGATTGTTGGATGAGTGGCTTTTATGGCTGGTTTGGATGTGATTGTTGGTTGGGGTATAATTGTTGGTTTGGATATGAGTGCCTTTTATTCCTGGATTGGATATGATTGTTGTTTGAGTGGCTTTTATGACCGGTTTGGATCAAATAGTTCGTGGCTACGAACTGTAAGTAAGGAGCGACGCTGCTCAATAGTGACCGAATCTCTAAGAAACGAATTTTTGATATCAATAGATACATCAAAAGAATCGGACTATTATGCTGATTCCAAATATATAAGATTTATCAAGTTTACCGTTACACATGAAAAGTCAAGAGCCTGAGAAAACTTACCTGATTTTTACGAAGGAGGGAAACATAGGAACGTATCCAGGATTTTTTTTTTCGAGAGGGGGGCGGTTAGAAGAGAATTTTTAGGGGGGATACTGAAATCTTTTTAAACTTATCACAAATTGGTTTATATTCACTTTTTGAGTGGCCGGCATTTACCCCCCCCCCCCCCGCACCGATGATTATCCGCCGCAAAATATCCCCCCCAGAAAACACCCCCTCCTCCCACGATAAACGACTCCCGGAAAATACTCCCTAGAAAATACCCCCAGGGGAATACCCCCCGCCGTGGAAAATACCCCCCGTGGAAAATATCTCCCCGGAAAATACCACACCGTGGAAATAAGGCTTTATAATTTTGAGAATTTTATTTGAGTTTTATTTTTTTAATTTCCGTAGGGGGAAGGAATTTTGGTACTTGTGTATTATGAGCCGCTTACTCAAGTCTACGCTGTGTAAAATTCGAGAACACACCATTTTTTTGTCAGTTTCTTCTTTACTATAGAAATGAATTTGAGGTATAGATTTGCACATTATGGAGGGGGTTAAAGTATAGCGGGTCTGCATGCAAAGCGTGTTTGGTACAATTATTCAGTATATTAGATAGATAGATAGATAAGTGTATTTTAAAGCCAAATATACGGCCATGAACACAGTAAAATGAAATAAATGAAAGGCAAAAATAACAGCGATCATCATAAAACACTTAAATGAAACACTACATTAACCTAATAATAGTACTTAATACTTGAAAAATCGGTCATTGAAAAAAAACCACTTAATACTTGGAAAAAACACTTCAATGAAATATTACATTTACTTTATACGGGGATTTTTTTTTATATATAGTTAACAAAATTTCCAGATCCCTCGCTATTCTTTTGTAATTTTTTACTGGCCATATACCTAAAAAGAATTGTTTTCTGAATTCAAACTGTCCAAGTACTTTACAGCCCCCCCCTACATGCAAATATATAGGCGAAATTATATATTTCCCATATATTCTGTCAATTGTCTTAGTCTTGTCTCGCACTAAGCTGAAAGAAAACTAAAGAAGAAACTGGTTTGTTCTCGAGTTTTACGCAGCGTAAACTTGAGTGAGTGTCGCATAACACACAAGTACCAAAATTCTTTCCCATACGGAAATTTAAAAAAAAAAAAACTCAAATAAAATTCTCAAATTTGGAAAGCCTTATTTTCCACGGGGGGTATTTTCTGGGGGGTATTTTTCGCAGGGGGGTATTTTCCGGGAGGGGGGGGGAATTTGAGGGGAGATTTCCCTGGTGGAATTTTCCGGTTGGTAAGCACCAGGAGGGGGGGGGGTAAACGCCTAGAACCAAATTTTTATTACGTTTTTACGAGCCGGACAAACATTTCGGGGGATGGACAAAAATATGGGATTCTGCATTTTTTGCCAGAAGAAAGATCACGGATACGTGTTGATTTTTTTATTTATTTAATTTTTCCCAGGGGGGATCATATCGAACCAATAATCCTAGAAGATTGGGAGGGGACTCATTTTATCGAAATTCAAAAGTTCTAGTGCCCTTTTTAAGTGACCAAAAAGATTGGAGGGCAGCTGCTCCCCCTTACACGTCCCTTTTTTCTTCAAAGTCGTCCGATTAAAATTTTGAGATATCAATTGTGCTCAGCATAGTTGAAAGGTCCAAAAACTTAACATTTGGAGATAACATAACCCCCCAAAATCCCTAAGGATAGGTTTTTGAGTTATAAAATTTCCCCATTGTTTACCTATGATATTTTTCAGCAAACAGAACTATCCAAAGGAATTTCACGGGAAAGGAGGGGTTTTTAACGTGATGAAAACTTTTACACGGAGGACTTTCCCATGACTGAAGGTAATTTTTCAAGAAGCCTGATTGGGGAGCCTGAAATAGTGGCATTATTTGAAAAACGATCAAAAACAAAATGACAAAAACAAGTTATTTCAACTGAAAGTAAGGAGCAATGTGAAAAATCAAAACGAACAGAAATTATTCTGTATGTGAAGCGGTTGCCACCTCCTCAATACCTTTCTCTTTACGCTAAAATTTGACTGTCTGTCTCAATTTCTTAAGAAAGATTTCTGAAACATAGAGGCCGTTTAATTAGAATATTAAATAAAAAAAAACAAGTTTTTTTAACTGAAAGTAAAGAACGACGTTAAAACTTAAAACGAACAGAAATTATTTCGTGCATGAAAGAGGCTGTCCCCTCCTCAACGCCTCGCTCTTTACGATAAAGTTTTTCATTGTTTAAAAAAAATAGAGTTGTTAGAAAGTCAAACTTTAGCGTAAAGAGGGAGGTGTTGAGGAGGGGACAGCCCCTTTCATGCACGGAATAATTTCTGTTCGTTTTAAGTTTTAACGTCGTTCCTTACTTTCAGTTAAAAAAACTTGTTTTTTTTTTAATTTTTGAACGTTTTTGAATTAATACAGGTTTTGATTTTGGCTCAACGTACATGAATAATTAAAACAAAATTTGAATATTAATTTTACTTTTATTTGGTTAAATGGCTTTCTCGAAACCTGTTTAATTTTATTTACGAACGTTTTTATTGGTAATAAATATACGTAACTCACAAATTAACTTACGTAACGAGCTTCTATATTCATATATTTTTAATACATATATTAGAGGGTTCGCCCCCTATTCAACACCTTGCTCTTTAAGCTAAAGTTCGAATTTTGTTCCAATTGTTTAAAAATGACCCCTTAATCACAAATGCCGTTAATTAGAATAAATAGCTCTTAAGAAAGTACTAAATAATCTTTGGCTTAAAGAGCGAGGTATTGACTAGGGGGTGAACCCAATCATATACGTAATGTTTTCTGTCGTTTTAAGTTTTGATGTTGCTCCTTACTTTCAGTTAAAAATTTGTTTTTTTTTATTTAATTTCTGGATCTTTTTGAAATAATCCTGGGAAATCCGGCGCCCCCTTCATAGGAATGTCCCTTCCCCCATGAAAACTTCCTTCATGGAAAGATCCTCCCAAATAACCCCCGACCCCCTTCCCCCCACTACCAGAAAAAATCCCCCCTGAAAACGTCTGTATACTTCCCAATAACCAATACTATATGTTAACATTTGGTAAAGTTCATAACTTTCAGCCCTCCCCCAGAGGAATTTGAGGGATTAAGTCATCCTAAAAGACATAGTTATCATATTTTAGACCATGCTGAACAAAATGGTTTTCTCAAAATTTTGATTTGGTGACTTTGGGGAAAAAATGAGTGTGGGAGGGGGCCTAGTTGCCCTCCACTTTTTTTGGTCACTTGAAAAAGGCACTAGAACTCTTAATATTTGTTTGAATGAGCCCTCCCACGATATTCTAGGGCCACTCGGTTGATACGATGACCCTTAGCAAAAAAAACAGAAAAAAAAACAAATAAACACGCATCAGTGATCTTTCTTCTGGCAAATTCCACATTTTTGTAGATAAGAGCTTGAAACCTCTGCAGTAGGGTTCTCTAATACGCTGAATATGATGGTGTAATCTTCATTAAGGTGCTACAACTTTTAGGGGGTATTTCCCCCTTTTTTCGAAAATCAGCAAAATTCTCTCAGGTGCGTAACTTTTGATAGGTAGGACTAAACTTGATGAAACTTATATATATTTGAAATCAGCATTAAAATCTGATTCTTTTGATGTATCTATTGGTATCAAAATTCCGTTTTCTACAGTTTCGGTTACCATTGAGCCGTGTCGCTCCTTACCAGCAGTTCGTTACGACGAACTGTTTGAAAAAAACTCTTTTAAAAGTCCTGAAATAAACTTTAGCGTTAAGAGTAAGGAATTGACGATGAGGGCAGCCTCTTGATAAACGGAATAATTTCCTGTTCGTTTTGAGTTCTAATGTTGCTCCTTACTTTCAGTTGAAAAAACTTTTTTTTTTTTTTTATTTAATCGGAATCACCCTATATCCATCCTGCTTGTTCCATTTCAAACTTTTTCTTGCCACTGTTGTTCCGAGTTTGTCATCCCCGATCGAATTTTAAAGCTAAATAGTGTGTAGTATTATTGTTGACAGACGCCCGGACGGGCATAATTGACCTTAGACGGGATCACTGTCACTCGCAGGTTGCTTAAGATGAGTCTTCACATTTCCTGAAAGAAGTTGAAAATCACAATATTTTGAAATTAATCATAGATAATGACGCTAACAATGACCAAAAAAGTGAATTTCTTATAAAAGATTGATAACGTAAAGTTTCGTGTTTTTTTTTTTAAGTGTACGTCGGGCTACTTAAACTAATAACGAAAATAATGCAGCCATTGATGATGGTAATAATAAGTAGAACTATTTGAAGTTAAGCTGCAAGGTGGCACTGAACTGGTACTTAATCTTTTCACGTCTTTAGACACCAGAGGTGTCTGTTTTCACCACGTAAGGAGCTCTAAAGATTTCTTAGGGAAAATCGTGCATTTTGTGTGGTGTTTGTTGAGCTTTGGTGGTTAGCGGAAAATATATATTACGTCGTTGGTTAAACGAAGGACAATAATGAGCTGCCTTGCATTCGTTGTTGTTGTTTTTTTTTATGCTCAGAAAGTAGTTCTAAGAAACTAAGGAGCTAAATTTTGCCTGTCCAAAAAGAGTATGTCACTCTTTTTTGTTTATGGTCCAATTCTGCATACCTTGAGAGATTTCATTGCTATGCATAACATTTCCTTTCCAAAGTAGCCATTCTAAGATTAGTAGTTTTTTTCCCACCTTTTTTCAAGACGAAATAAGAGAACGGAAGGCTCAGGTTTCAACCCGCAATTCAAAATTCTTAGGCTCTTTTTTCAGAGTCGTAAAACTTTTGCTATTTAAGTTTCGACATGATTGCAAAAAAATGGCAAGATCCCGCTGTGAAGAAAATAGAAATTTGCTTCAATTCATTGAATTAGAACTGACCTACCCCAAAAGATGCCACTATTGATTTATACAAAGTTACTTGGGGTTGTTTCCTCTTCAATACAGTTTTCTGTTTATGGCCTAATATAATTTCACCTTTTTTTATGCCTACAAAAGTATTACCTAAAAATTTAAACTATTTGCCTTTTTTATCCCCATTAAGTGGACATGTTCTCGAAATGAAGTTTTTATGTAACTCTTTTTACAATGTTCCTCAATGGATCATTTCTGCGGTAAAACGGAAGGTTTCATTTCTTTTTCGGATCGTGACATTTTAATGCGTAATATTCAAAAATATACACGGGATTTTTCAGGGAAGGGATGGTATTCTTGCAAAATGTTAAATAAAAGGTGTATTATATAGAAACAGGACATTTGAAGGTACTATCCCATTATGCGGGCCTCTCTAAAAAGTCATGTTTGGTTAATGCTAATGAAATAAAATTAAATAGGATGAATATATAATAGTTTAAAAACACATTTCGGCTACATATTTTCACATTAAGGGGGGAGGGGGAGGGAGGGTTTTGGTAAAGCATTGCATATATTAAATACGTAGCCTAAACTAGGTCCCCCCCCCCCTCTAAACCCCAAAAAACCACAGTTCAGTATCGCATACACAATGGAAACCTTGCTATCGTTGCCTGCTCTATAACAGTTAAGACGTCAAAAACGGGTTTTATTATTGCCTAATCTATAGTGATTAACCCAAGAGGCCCAGGTAATGGGATAGTACCCATTTGAAAAAGAAAAACGATGAGGTTTCAGCGTGGTGATCCCAGACACCCCCTTCAGGGATCGTGGCTTGTAAAGAACCTGTTAGAAAATATACAAAAATGTCTTAAAACGAAAATATAGTTAAAAAAGAGAAGCCAAAGTGCTCTTTCGTCAAAAATACATTTTTTTTTTTTACTTGTTATTATATTGAATATTTAGGTATGGAAACTGTTATAAAACTTTGAATGTTTTCAAGAAAATCAAACATTTATTCGTAGGTCCCCCATGTTTGAATATACTAAACTGCAGAATATTGCCTATATACTCGCTTTATAGAGAAAGTTATCTGCCAGTGGTTCCATCTCACAAAATGTACGGAGGGGAGTGGTGGCAAAGATTATTTTTCAAAGTCTATGGGAGGGGGGCAGTTCGGTAGTTTTTTTAGTTTTTTTCTGCAAAAATTGCAAAATGAGAAATTTTCAACTAAAAAATTCGTATTTTTAAAATTTAGGGACAGGGGAGGAAAATTCCCCACCAGGGGTGGATACAGAATTAATGCTGGGGAGGGTACCGATAAAAGTTGACTCCCCCCCCTCAGTATTTCTTCCCCTCCAACCCTGTAATTAGTGGAACTTTTACCTTCTAGGGGGAGGGCACTTGTCCCTAAAATCATACCCTTGACCCACCCATACCTCCCCCAATTTGCCAGAGGGTGATCTGTATTTCTTTCTCTCAACCAGGATAAACCATCTCAGACATGTCTCATGCACTAAATATATAAATTTCAAAATCAAACTGAGATGAAAAAGCTTCAAAATACGTGTGTCTGTTCCAATACACTTTTTTGCCATGGGCGTAAAAACCTCAGACAACTGGCTTGACCAATTAGGAATAAATAGACGTGAAATGCAAGAAAACCTGGCTGGTTTCTATGGATCTTTCCTCTGGGTCTGATGCCCGAAATGTTTATTTTCAGGTCCAAGCATAATAGAGGGGATGGGTCTTTAGACCAAGCTAGGGGTAAACTTATTTATTATTTCCTATGTTAAAATATTTTGAAGTGAACATAGCTTCTTTTCTTTTAGGCTTAACAAGTACCTGGAGAGCTGAAATAAAATATTTTTCTGATCCGTCTTGTTTGCACCCCATATACTCAACAGCTCTCCAGGGGACATACGCAGTTGGGAGAGAGTCCAGCGTTCAAGGCTATCAAAATATGGACATAATCACTACCTCCACAATTTTAACACCCCAAGATGTGAGCATAGTGGCAAATTTGAATGGTCATTCAGGTGATGTTTGTGGAAAGCAGGGGTCATGGACCTTAGGTGGCTCACAAGAACTGGCCAAAACAAGCGGTTGCATAGGCCTTGGTATATTTTTACCAAGACGCGAAAAGAGTTTAATAAAAACGGAAAGGGATTCTAGAGATTTTGGACTTCTGTATCTTGGTGTATCGCAAGTACTAAGTGATGAAACGAGGAATAACAAGCCTACCTCAATCCACCCACCTCTTGTGAATTGCAAAAAGGAAGATATAAGTGGAAACGAAATCAGTCCCCTTTCATATTCAATGTCAATAAACAGTAGTTCAAAGTTCCCTACTAGTACAATGTCTTTTACTCTTTTTGTTGTTGTTCTTTTAATTACCATTCATTAATCAGTCTTGTAACAAATCAATACTACTTGTAGATTATTTTGGGCAAGCCCATTTCCTCATTATCAGCGGTAATTGCTAAATTTTGAGAATTGAATCACACATTTAACGAAAAATGATCACAAGAATGTTTGTTTTCTTGTTGAAGAAAGATCTCTGTAAAATTTATGGATGGACTTTACCTTGTTTATGATTACTTTAATTATGATTGCGCCTTTTAATTACTAAAGTGAATTTGAGATCGCCGAAACATCACAAGGAAGAAGATAATATCAGAAAAAACTCAAATTCAGAAGAAAAAAAATTTAGAAGTTACTTTAACATAAAAATATTATAATTCCAGTACATAAGGACTCCTCCAAAACAGTTAAAAGAAAACTTTTTGAAATATAGAAATATTTCAGCTATATTTCAGATATCCTCCTTAATAACTATGAATTTTTGGAACTTAATAGCCTAAATTATATGACATATAACCTTAAAAATAATTCACAATAAAAGAATTTCCAGTAAGAGACTAATTTCAGTTACTGACTATAATCAAGGAAGTTCTTCTTAATTCAGTTATAAACAAAAATTTAATTCAGTTATATGTTAATGAGTTAAAAAGAATGGCCAGGATCATAGTAAACTATTCTGAATTAAAATTTTGACTTTTAGTTTGCCTTTTCTTTATTGTGATAATTCGGTGATTTGTTTTTTAAGCCACCTTCCGGGTAATTACACTTGACTTTTTTGGGTGAGAGGGCTAGTAATAAAAAATTCTTATTTGATAATTTGAACAAGAATTGCACAAAAATTCAGAAAAAAATAGAATTTCAGGGGCCATGGCGCTGAGTCCTCCTTCTATGTAGGTGCATGCCCACCGTCTCGCCTTTCAAAAATTTTAATATCTTTAGCTTACAAAGCTAATAACTGCCTTTATATACATCCTACACTGATAAACAATCAAATGAAAATGACCAAACGAAATGAAAAGTATATATAGTACCATAAAGGCAAAGGTATACTAAAGATTATTGATTTGTTTCTGTGGATGCTTGAATTATGTAGGCCTATCTTAGTTTTGACGAGTTTTGAAGACGCTAAATTTCAGCTGGCAGGGGTGGCAAACTGGGTCTAGGGGGTCTGCCCCATAGCAAAAAACTAAAAAGACTAAAAACTTCCAGCGCCACTCATAGTGTAGTGTCTGGCTACTTCATTGAACCAGTAAACAATTTCAAAGGAATTGTTTCCTTTGAAATTGTCTCCTTCCATCATTTAAAGCTAAAATCCAATCTATACAAAGTAGGCCTAGGTTAGCTAAGGGAAATATAAGCTATTGTCAGCTTTCCACAATTATGGGTTTACCTAAAAATGAAAATCTTAAAATTAAATTTATTTCTACCCATTTGTATAAAAATAAATCTAAAAATGAAATTTATTTCTATTCATCTACCTAGAAATGAAAATGTAAAAAGGAAATTCATTTTTATCTATCAATTTTTTTAACTTCACTTTCAATTTTTTCCTCGGGTCACAAAGCACATTGAAGAAGCCTGAGAAACATGCCAAATAAGAATGTTTTCCTAATTTTTTTTTAGCGACTAAATAGAAGAAAAATATAAATAGAATTATGTTTTCTGGTTCTGTCAATGAATAGATCTGGAGCTAATAGATCCAATGCTATAAGAATCTTGTTCTGTCGGTGGAAAGCGTAGCTGTAGACTTGTCAAATTTTACCTATCAGAGGGAGAATAAAACTTAAACTGTTGTTAATAAAGATTTGTTATATTTGTCGTAAATAGTATCGTGTAGTATAAGAAAAGTGTGGAAATTTGGTGTCTTTTGTTTAATTATGGCAAGCTCAGACACGCTGGTAAAAAAGCCTTTCAGCCTATAGAAGTGATCATGGAAGAAAGATCTATCTTCTGAAGTATAATGATGGTATATTTGGAATCAGCATGGACTATTTAACGAAGGGATATTTTGCAGTGTAGGGGGGAAGCTCTTGTACCTTTGGTTGGTGTGCAACTGGTCCCACGCCATTATTTTATGTTTTGTTGTCTAAATATTTCTTGAACCAGAAAATAGTTGCCAATAACAGTGTTATCACTCCTAGTGATACGTCGATAGTACTGCCCATTTCCTTTTTTAATGGGGATTTTGACCCTTTTTTGCCGTTTGGTTGTACGTTTTCTTGAATTGGTTAACAAAAATACAGTTTTTCATAAAACCTAAAGCAAACCCTAATTTCTGTACAATCAAGGAAACGAAAATAATTTCGAATTATGGAAAATATTATATTTGCATTCGGGGAAAATCTTAAAATTGTTTGTGTCAATAGTCTCACTAAATTTTTTCTTTTTGTTTGTTAGTTTGATATTTATTCAAGAAAATATACCTTGCATGAAAATAAAAACAGAACAGAATAAATAGTTGGTTAGATTTTGTTTGCTAGAAACAAAAAACTGGAAACAACAGCCTTCTTTGTGACCAAACATCTGTCTAACAGGCCAGAAGATAGTTTTTGAAGTATTTCTGAACTTACCGTTAATGTAAAAGCCCTATTCTATGTTGGCTTTTGTGTCTTCAAACTCGGTATCTCTATTATAAAGTAAGGTCTAGATAAAATTTAAAGAATGTTCATTCCCTCTCATAATATTATTTTGATAACCCAAAAAATGTTTGATGATTTAATCATTGTGCAAAATATAAAAATAATTATTTATTTTCCTCTAAAAATATGTTGACAATACTTGCAGATGTGTATGAATCAAAGTGATGAAAGTGAGGCAGTTCAACGCTATATGCCGTAAATTATAAAAGCTTTCACAAATCCAACATTTCTTTACTCATGATTATTTATACCGAGGAATTTTCAGCAAAAACAAAAACAAAAAAAAAACATAAAATCAGAATCCCTGTTAGCTATCATAGAGAATCAGGGTTGTATCTTAATAAAATCGCGTCCATATTTCTGGCACTCTGTACCTTGTTGTTTTCTCTCTATCACTCATAGTCTGGTTAGGTCTTAGAAGAAATTTAGATGTAATGATTAGAAACAACATATTTCGGTATAACTGGCAACGCTGGCTAAACATGTAACTGTTGTGCACCAGGCCGTAAGTTTGAATTGTCATGTGAATTTTTCTTAATGAGTGTGCATTATTACAACTTTTCTGGAAGATATTTATTCAAGTGTTAATATCTACAGTTTAATGTACCAAGGGAGTACATATACTGGGCTAAACCTATGCTAAATTGCATTTAAAATAAAGGCAAACGGTGTCTAAGTAGTTAAATTATACAAAAAAAAAAAAAAAAATTACACACAAATTTACATTTAAAAATAAAGAATTTTATTGCACAAATTATTTTTCAAAATAATTTGTTCTTAGGTATCAAACGTCAAATTTGTATCTTTTTAAACTTTTTGTCTGTTTAGATGTCATTCGTCGAACTGTGATGCACTTGACTAATCTGTTGGCTAAATATTGTCCTTATTGGCTAAGATCTTGTTTGTTCTCATTGTTTAAGGTTTTATTTCACGGAATTTTTATTTTTGTTTCTACTTTTCCCACTTACTTTTATTCAAACAATACCATATGCAATTCAACTGATTGCGTACTTCTAACTAAATATCCCTCTCTGAGCATGATCTTGGCACTTGTGCAGATCATTATTGAATTTTATGTTCAGACCCCTGGATAATATCAGCTGAAGTCTTTTATCGCACTTTGCAGCCTTACGTACGTTATACTCTATTTCTTTTTATTTAGTTTTAACTTTACATTTAAGTATTTTTATGTATCTTCCAGATGTTTTAAGTTAATTTTCAACTTCATTTTAATGCGAATTTAAGGCCATCTATTAAGCTCAGGATTTATTATTTAACGATTTAAATTACATTAAATATAATTATATCAGGGAATCACAGCGCCATCTTCTAAATCTTGGAATTTGGGATTTAAACAATACAAGCACAAACTGGAGAACGTTTAACAAACCTAAATTTGTGGAACAGTGAATCGTCTAAACACTATTAGAAGTATATAATTTCAGTCTGGCTTACAAAGTGGAGTGCATAAGCCTTTGGGTTTCGAGGCCAGTCTTTTCAACACCCAGTCTTCGTTTCGAAAAATTTTCATGGGCCAGGATTGAAACAAACATCAATAACGAATACAGAAGTTTATAAAGCATACTGAAGTGTTTTATAATTAGAAGAAAAGAGCAAGGAGACCTGCTTCTTACTTCAAGTCGGTATTTTGGTTAAACTAAAATAACAGTATACTTATCGATCAATAATTCAGTAAACTTTATATTTTCAAGAACTTTATACACGTTTACTAGCAGCGAAACTAGCGGAGACCATGAGCAAGACTGTATCAATACAATTTAACAAAGAGGCCACTCTTAAGAAGATAATGCCGAAAACCTTATTGGCCTGCCATAACAAAATGAAATTGAAGAAAATAATAATCAAAAATGGAGTTATTTAAGGTCAACAAAAATACTCAGTGTACAAAGTGTATTCTAGTTGGCTTAAAAAAAAAACATTTCCGATTTTTACTTCTTCAATTTTTTTTCTGTCAATCGCAAAAAAGCCCTACTCCATGCAAATACTGATTATTTCAACGTGTGGATA
The DNA here is from genome assembly GCF_049724085.1 of Artemia sp. Qi Xiang Cuo. NCBI lineage: Eukaryota > Metazoa > Arthropoda > Branchiopoda > Anostraca > Artemiidae > Artemia > Artemia sp. Qi Xiang Cuo. The sequence goes on from NC_142798.1 coordinate 63,343,420, forward strand.
ATTCATATATAATTTCTCATGCATGTGCATTCCTTTTTTCTATTGGCTTCTTCTACTTTATATCTGACAATCCTAAAAAGTTCTATCATTTAATCGTATTGTTTTGTATTCTTATAGAGACTTATACGTGAATAAGTATAATTTTGTAGCATTATCTTATAAATATTTCAACTACTTTTGTAAATTATCTAAATTTGTGTTTATTCGCTCTGTGTATAAATGATTTATTTTTTCTCTCCTAAAATTAAGTGTAATACTCAAATGCTTAAAGATGACTTTTTTGCTGTATTGATGTTACAGCTCCTTTGAAAGTAATATCCTTACTAAACTATATGGTTGACTACTATATTACTTCCTAAATCTAAATATTCCTCAACTTTTTATTAAATTACAACATCCATAGTCGAGGAGGGAATACTGAGGTTTTACAGTCCCTCCTGTGGTGAAAACTGAAAAAATCTAAAATTTTCTCTTGCAATCGTAAGAACTCTATTGCAGTGGAGATTTAGGAAATATTCTGGGAACGTGAAATTTTGGGTATTTAAGTTTTTTATGGTATGTTCAGACACATAGGATTTTGACAAAATCCTTTAAGGATTTTGAAAATAATCATTGCAGTAAGCTCAACCGAATTTTTTTATTTTAAGTTTAATGTATCTAAAGAGCTCAAGTTTAATAAGGAGAATAACCCAAAGACTTTCTTTTGCAAGCACCAGCATTAAAAATAATTTAGTGTAATAAACTTAATTAAATAAATTGGTTAATCAATGAAATTAATTGGCGTGAATAAATTAAAGTCTTTCTTTTACCCTATTGTGAATGCACACTTCTCGTTATTATCGTATTTCATGTAATATAGCTATTGTTGTGCATAATTAAGTTAACGTTTATAATAATTAAATAATAGTTTATCCTTGAATTACTTTTTTATCCCCTACAGTAGGATTTTCAAGAATATAAAGATAACTTGTTAAAGGATTCCGCTGACTTGGTATTCCCTCGTTTTAAAGATTAATCTAGGATTAATCTAAGAATTAAACTAATGATTAATTCAGGACTAATCGTCAATTGCTTATCTTTAATCATCGGAATTAGATTTTATAGGGACTTTTTCCAAGTACTTTAGTGAATAGGTTTGTAGCCAAAGCCGTCGGAAACGCAATCAAAATTGTGTATTAGGACATTGTGTTTTTTTATATATATTGATAATCAGTCATATCTTGACGTTAATGTTTTTAAAATCTTAAGGTCAGGAGAGTAAATAGTGTTGCAGTCTGTAATTCATTGTTTTTCTTTTATCATATATTTAATATATTGGATAGGAGACACATTAATAGAAATAAGGTAATGTTTATTGTTTATTTATTAATAAAAACTTTTTCAACAAAATAAGTTTAAAAAAAAAATTTAAATAACTCCATTAAACCAAAATGAACAAAAATTTAATCAAATAACCTACCAAGAATACAACTACCACAAATCAGTAGTACTATAGGTAGTATAGTAGTAGCATAAAAGTTAAAACATTTAAAAGAATTTTTTCAGTAAAGTACAAATTTTATTGTGGCTTTTAGAAAGCTTGGGATTTAGAACCCTACTCATATTAATTTCTGCTCGTTTTGAGTTTGACTCTGTTATTTATTTTAATTTCTGTTTGTTTTGTGTTTCATTTATTTATTGATATTGATTTTTGTTAGTTGTATTCTTTGTAGATTAATTGATTCTATTTTTGTTCATTTTGGTTTAATGGAGTTCTTTACTTTTTTTTAAAAAACCTTATTTTGTTGAAAAAGTCTTTTTTAATTAATTTCTGTTCGTCTTATATTGACATAGTGTTTTTCAGGGAGAAAGGCTGAGCCTCTTCTAAAGTTATACAACCATCCCTTCCATAAAAACCTTAAATACCCCCTGGGTATAACATATATCCCTTGCCCCTAATCTCGGGGTTTTTTTTCAACCCCAAAAACCTTGTTATATGATATTTAGACTATTTTGAACAGAATAGCTATCTTAAAATTTCTAATAGATGCATTTCGGGACAATACGACGTCTGTGTGAGGGGGGGGGGGGGGACATCGGCCCTCGGGTCACTTTGACTCTTAAGAAGAGAACTAGAGTAGGGTACTAGCCCTTCAAATATCAAATCGAATGAGCCCCCTCCGAAGTTTATATGACCACGCTTTCTATAAAAACCTTGTATGTCCCCAGGGCATAAATTACAACCGTTACCCTGAGGGCTGGGGGTGTTGTTATCATCAAAGTCATAATTTCTAGACCGTTCTGATACGCTGAACAAAATGGTTATCTCAAAATTTTGATTGGAAGTGCTTGGCAAAACGATGGGCGTGAGGGGGGGGGGGGGCTTTTGCCCTCTTATAACTTTCTACTAATAAAAAAGGCACTAGTCTTCTCAATTTCCAATCGAAAGAATCCTTTTTGAAGTTTTTACGACAACGCTTTCTATGAAAGCATCATATGCCCCAGGGCATAACTTACAACCTTAGCCCTGAGGGCTGTGGGGGGGGGGTTATCCTCAAAGACCTAATCTCTAGAACTTTCAACTAAGTTGAACAAATGGCTATATCAAAATTTTGATTGGATGTGTTTGTTGTGGGCGTGACAGGGCTTATTCAATTTCCAATTGAATGAGCCCTTTTTCAAGTAACTACGATAACACTATATATAAAAACATTATATGCCACCAGAGCACAACTTAAAAACTTTGTCCTGGGGGCTCTGGGGGGTTTGTCATCCTCAAAAACATAATTTCTAGAACTTTCAACTAAGTTGAACAAAATGGCTATCTCAAAATTCTGATTGAATGTGTTTGGGGAGATGGTGGGCGCGTGAGGGGGTTTGTAGCTCTCCATTCACTTTTGACTATTAAAAAGGGCACTATCCCTTTGAATTTTCATTCAAATGAGCCCTTTTTGAAGTTTCTACGACAGTACTATCTATAAAAGCCTTATATGCCCCCAGGGCATAACTTACAACCCTTACCCTGAGGGGTCTGAGGGGGGTTATCATCCTCAAAGACCTAATTTCCAGAACTTTCAACAACGTTGAACAAAATGGCTATCCCAAAATTTTGATTGAATGTGTTTGTGAAAATGGTGGGCGTGAGCGAGGGTTAGTTGCCCTCCAATCACTTTCGACTATTAAAAAGGGCACTATCCCTTTCATTTTTGAATCGAATAAGCCCTTTTTGAAGTTTCTACGACAACACTTTCTATAAAAACCTTATATGCTCCCAGGGCAAAACTTAAAACCCTTGCCCTGAGGGCAGTGGGGGGTTGTCATCCTCAAAGAACTTTCAACTACGTTGAACCAAATAGTTATTTAAAAATTTTGATTGGAAGCGTTTGAGGAAATGGTGGGCTTCAGAGGGGGGTTAGTTGCCCTTCAATCACTTTTGACTATTAAAAAGGGCACTAGCCCTTTCAATTTCCAATCAAATGAGCCCTTTTTGAAGTTTCTACGATAACACTTTCTATAAAAACCTTATATGCCTCCAGGGCTTAAATTACAACCCTTACGATGAGGGTTTTGGGGGATTGTAATCCTCGAAGACATAATTTCCAGAACTTTCAACGACGTTGAACAAAATGGTTATCTCAAAATTTTGATTGCTTGTTTTTGGCGAATCAATTGGCGGAAGAGAGAGTTTAGTTGCCCATCAATTATGCCCGATTATTACAAAGAGCAGCGCCCATTTCAATAGCCAATCGAATAAGGTCATTTTAAAGTTTCTACGGCGGCGTTATCTGTAAAATTCTTATGTACCCTCAGGGCATAACTTACAACCCTTCCCCTGGGGGTGTGGGGGTTTTTTCATCCTCAAAGACATAATTTTCAGAATTTTCAATTACGTTGAATAAAATGGCTATCTCAAAATTTTGATTGGTTGTGTTTGAGGAAATGGTGGGCGTGAGAAGGGGGTTAGTTGCCATCCAATCACTTTCAACTATCAAAAAGGGCACTAACCATTTCAATCGAATGAGCCCTTTTTGAAGTTTCTACGACAACGCTTTCTATAAAAACATTGTATACCCCCAGGATATAACTTACAACCCTTACCCTGAGGGCTATGGGGGGAGTGTTCTCCTCAAAGACATAATTTCCAGATCTTTCAACTGCGTTAAACAAAATGGCTATCTCAAAATTTTGATTGGATGTGTTTGGGGAAATAGTGGGCGTGGAAGGGGTTTTAGTTGCCTTCCAATCACTTTCGAGTATTAAAAAGGGCACAGGCCCTTCCAATTTCCAATCGAATGAGCCCCTTTCGGAGCTCTACGACAACTCTTTCGATACAAAGTTCTCTGATCTAAAAGATAAAAAAAAATAATACATTGTGCCAACATCGTTCTTTACTTAGGCAACACTATTGGGCTGCCTATTATAAGAGACTGCTTGGACATTGGGTCAAAGAGATCATTTCTGATGGCATTTCAACTTATTCTCTCATGAGAATCGACAAATACCTAATTCCTGTTGTGATAATTTGGGCATTCAAGAGTTACATCAAGTACAATTCATGGTGCCGATAGTGAAAAAGAGTTGCAGGACTGAATGCTGAAAAATCAGCATAGTAAATAAGAAATATCCGCATAATTTATCCACGCTTGTATCAAATACTGTCTAAGGGCCAACCTGATTGTTCAACTTGATGAAAATGGTTTTCAGCTTACCTTAGGTATTAAAATCTAGGCTTTATGTTATGATTGTCCAGCAGTAGTTTCGAGTGGACCTGTACCTAGTCATCTTTTTCTTTACTAAATCAGCTAGGACGTGCCAAAGTTCTGGTTGAAATTATTACTTGATAATCACATCTTAAAATCTGAATTTCATAGCTATGGTCAGCACAAAGGCAGTTATCATTGTGCTTGTATCAACATAATATATACATTGTTCTAATGTCCAGATTCCATTTTAGTATTAGTTATTAAATATGTCAATTTCTTATTCTCTTTCCATTTTCCAATAATGAAATATGTCATTATAACCATCTAAATCTCTAAAAAACATTTAATAGTCATAGGCCATCCATTCTAATTTACAAACTAGATAGAAATAATAGCCTCTGGTCAAGGACTGTCCCAGCTGGCCTATTGAAGAGAGTTGGTCAGAGTTAATTGTACCTTATTGATTATGCTATAGTAAACCGAAGACTGGCAGGATTGCGTGAGACCTTTAACGGCATCTGTAACAGGCAACAAAAGGCCTGAGGTTTTTTATTCCGCCTTGGCTCAACATGTGTGTGAAAGTCCACACCATTTCATTTTGTTTGACGAAACCTCTATTGTTTCCCCCGTTAAATGTCTCACTGATGTTTTCAGGGAGGCAGTTGAAATTAAAAAGCACATTCACCAAAAAGTAGCTCTCAATAGAGTCCCATTTATGATGAAATTATTAATTCTGATCTTTTTTACATACATCCACAAAATTATATTGTGCAATCAAATAGAATATCTGATAATAATCTAAATGGAAAGCGATTAGCCTTTAAAGGTGTTTTATGTACAATGAAATTGTGAAATGCCATTCAGAAATGTGTTTTTTATTCAGTTACCCTTTCAACGTTACTGAGAAATGGTCGTCAGATTTTGGTTTTGTGTTTTTATTTTATGGTTTGGTTTTTTATAATTTTATCAGTTTTATTCTGCAGTGAGGACGGTCAAGCGGAGGTCTTGACCGAAATATTTGCATAATTTTTTTATTTTTCACAGGCTGTTAATTATTCTCGTTTTCTTCCTTTCTTCGCGATTTTATGTTTTAAGACCGTCCTTTTTGGCCAACCGTCTAGGGCTAAACGGAAAGCAGTTCGTCCTCGTCTAGGGTGGGAGGACGTCATAAAGGAAGATTTAAAGGGAATGGGAACTTCCTGTGATGCTGTAAAAAGGGAGGCTTTGAATAGATTGGGATGGAGGAGGAGCGTGCGTAGCTGTGTTGGCCTCAGGTGGCTCGGTGCTGAGGTGAGTTGTTAGTAGTAGTAGTAGTAGTACTTTTAATGGTTTTTGGCTGCAGTTCATAAGTTAATTTAGATGGTGCTTAAGCAATCAAGATGTATCCAATAGATACTCCAAATTGAATAGTAAAAATCCTAAAATATGCATTTTTATGCAACTGTATTTCAACCAATCCATGGAGTCTTTTCGAAAGGCTTCAATAAATGGAGGGGGAATTCTTTAACCTCACTAAACTTATCTACAAGCTACACATTGCCCGAATGTTTTTATTCTCATAAGAAGGAATAATAAAGCCATCTTTTTATATATATATACATATAAATACATGTAATTTCCATAGTTTCAGCCCGGGAAAGGTATTAGTTTCTTGTCTTTTTGTAGATGGCAATGAAAGCTACTTTGTAGAATAATTTAGTAATGTCCCAAAGCAACGTTGAGAATATTTTCAACTAAAGTACTTGCCTATGAGTTTATTTCAGATTTTGCTTATATTGAATGAAGGGGCAATATCTGAAGGTTCAGAAAATGTATAGCTCAGGGACGGAAAGATTATAAAATTTTGATAACGAGTACAAAACAACATTAAGTCTTAGGGAGACAACCCCAAGTTCGTCAAAACTCCAAACAGTGGGTAAATTACCTTTGGATTAGAGTTAGAAATAATAAGAATGGTTCTCAAGAGTTACGGTAATAAATTATTTGTGTGTTGCTATAATCGTGAGGTTAATCGTTGAAATCATACTGTTGTAATCGTAAGATCTGTATTTTGCAAAGGCAGATTGACGGATAAGTTAAAATTTTATCAATCCAAGTAAAATTGTCGATTTTGACATTGCGTGTTTTGACATTGATAATCGACGTATTTTGACAACAGTGTTTCTGAAGGGCTGACGTTAAAAAGGAAGAATTATTTAGTAGCCTTTATATACTATTATTATTCCCTTTACTTTATATATTTAACCTATTGTTAGGGAACACTGACACACAAATTTGGTTATGTTCACAAAAAAAAAAACTGTTGAAACAATGGGACATTTGAATTTGATTAACTTGGTGGAAGTGAATAAAAACTTGAGAGACAAGCCATAGTTAATTAGAGTAAAGCCAAGACAGATAGTCTCTGTGAGAGGCAAAGGTGGCATAACTTTTTCAGAGTTGCATAAAAAATTATTCTTCTCACTTCTTGATGATCACGCTTATCATCCATCCTAGGGCAGAAAGAAGGTAGACAACGGCAGCGAAAAAGAGATCAATTGTAGCAGCGTTATTACCAACCCTGGAATGAAAATCAGCAAATAACTTCTTTCTCGCGTAAGGATTTGAACTTTCAAGTGTTACATCGTGTGCAATCTGTAGGGACGATAGTAAAGAAAAAGCTGCTGATCTGAAAGCAAAGAAAAATTACCAAAATAAATTATAAAGTCCACATAAATTGTATACGCCTGTATCTATACTGCCTTAAGCCTACCGTACTATTCAACTTAATGAAAATAGTGCTTCAGCTCACTCCAGATGTATAAATTCAGGCTTTAAGGTGTGATTTTCACTTTATCCTCAGACTTGTTAAATCGGGCAGGACATGGCACAGGTCCAGTCGGAATCAATGAATGAGAATTACAGTTTCAAGCTTAAACACCCCCACCTCAGGTGAGCTTAATCACCTTTTTCATTACGTACGTATAGCTTCCATGCCATTCTTATTCATAAAAAATGACGAATTTTAACTTTCTTTTCAATTTACTGTCAAAGGATGCGCCATTTTAACATCTCAACTTTTAAGGTGTTTTCTATGTACAAAGGCCGGTAATTCTAACCAACTAGTGGGTTAGACCTTATAGCCTATGGCTATATTCTGATCTATTGATGAGCTGGTTGGAGTAAATGTAAATGAAATTAGAATTAAAACACTGATTATAAAAGGCGACAGGTGATTTTGGTGCCAAGGTTTTTTTTAGGTGATTTCATGTGAAATTCAAGCTCTGAATTCAAAAATGTCATTAGTTTTTGCCTAGCAGTTTGTATTTTCAAGATATGACATTTTAGTAAATTATACATTACACTGTTATAAAAAAAAACTATAGATTAAACCAAAACAAACTAAACACGGAATTTTACAATATTATGCAGCTATTACTTAGGCTACTGTACAAAGAAAAATAAAAATTCGTCAATTAAACCAGCTACTCAACCAATATTTTGGGAAGTTCTGCTTCGTGACATTCTGGAATATATTTTGGAACAATCCTGACTTAAACTCTGGCAATAACCTGTCATCATGCGGGTATCCCATTTTCTTTAATAGCAGTCCTCCATAATTTCGATATCTTGGTGAAATCTTTCACCATGTTCCTGACTAGTATCTGTAAACCTAAATTATCTCAAAACGGTGCAAGTCCCTGCATAAACAGTGCATCAAAGTGCTCATATTATACCCAAGGGATCTAAAACTACTAAGGTTCTTGCGTGCAAGACAATATAGATTTCACACTTGAGTGTCCCCAAGAATTTTTGGGCAACTAAAACAAATGAAATCCAGGACTTTCACACATCCTTATCGAATTTACAAAGTCAGAGCCTTTAATCATTTGTCTTATTTGAACGCCATAAAACATTCCTGATTTAGTTTTTCTTGTACTCAATTGAGGAATTTTTTCGCGTGTTTATGCAAAGCATGATATATTCTCATCAAGAGCCTATGCAAAATGTTTTATTAGACCCAGCTGGATATGCAATGGAGGAATAATTTTTTTTTTGTTGATGTAGAGAACATTATGATATCCTTTCCCCTATTGTTCATGTGTTCCTTCTTAGGCCACTCTTTCCCAACCTAGTGATGTGTTTTGTCTCTGGTATCCTAGAGGCACAAGAATGAAGGATACTTGATGTGTCTACAGTTGAAGACTCACAGTATTTCAGTGTATACAAGTCACTCAGTGATGTTCAGGATACCTTATTATTTCCAAAACCAAAGTTATGACATCATATTGTTTTTCTCATTTTCAGTGAATGAGCAACTAAAGTTGAACCATATTTGTTTCCATTATGCAGCAACACATTACAAACTTCGCATTGAGGTTACAGGAAATAAGCGTCAATCATCCCAAAATATTCACGAAGACCCATTTTCCAAGTAGTCCTCTAATATCGTGACAAAATAAGATTTCCTTCTTCAGAGGAAAGTGCCAGCAGATCTTTCTCTTTTGTAGGGTAAAATGTTGTTTTTGCTTCTGGTCCAAGTAATTTTCTGTCTTTCACTCCGGAAGCCAGTAATACAGAGACTTCTTTCGACAGGCTGAAGTCTCTGCTGAGGTTATATAGCTCATCCTGGTTAAAACATTGATGAATTTGATAATATCTCCTCATAGTCACTTTCAACTTCGATATTATCAGAAGGCTGATCAGGTGGACAATGTTCATCTCCAAAGAGTGATGGTAGCTGATGCAACGTTATAATCACCATTTCTTTCAAGTGAGGGATTAGGCGTCTCGTGTTGCCTAGATTAGGACAAGTTTACCTGTTACGGGTTCTTTTGATTGATTCCTGTGGTGTTTATAGGCAGAAATAGTAGTCAACGAAGTAATTTGTGGGTTCTCTTTAAACCGTTAGGTCACTAAATTTCAGACATATACTTTTCTGGTTAGATCAGTGTTGCAAATGCTCTGCAAAGGTTTCAAAGAAAATATGCAGTACCGACGGTTTATCCGGATCACAAAACCTAGCTCCAAAATATCTAAGGTAAGCTCTCTCTACAATGTCATTAACATACATTCCCTGCATATTTACCACAAGACATAAAAATAATACTTACAGCTTGTTTTCAATTCGCGTTAAATTCAATTCAATAGCACAAAAATACATCAATTTACAGTAACAATTCAAGTTTAGGTTAAGTTTTTCACAACTTTTGACTAAACAGAGATTTTATGCAACACCTGTCTCTGTCTATATGCATGGTGCGAACTCACGAACTAAACTGTTACAAATTGTTAAAGCTTTGAAGTTCACTTAAGAAAAAGACAGGCTTTGCCATCTATCAGATTTTTTTCAAACTAATTGGATTACAGATGGTTAATGTGAAGCATTAAACATTGTTTATACACAGCCACTGTCTACCATCTACTTAGCTATTCTTGCTATATTGCTAGTGTTCTTTTTATAGTAATCGAAATAGATTAACATGCGTTGTTAAAATAACATATTTTTTTATAATAATTTTTATTTTAATTTATTTGTTACCAAAAGAAGATTGATAACAGGGATAATGTAGAAAAACCTATACTTATATCAATTTTACAGGACTTATGATTGAAATATTGAATATAAGAAATTATGTATTGGTTGGCGAATTTGTTTAGAAATGAAGAGCTAATAGATAAAAACTTACTTTATTCTTAGATTCAGCAGCATCAATATAGTTAAAATATGTTCTAAAATGTTAGGTAAAAAAAAATGATATCATCATTCTAAGAGCTTTTGGCTCTAATCCTTAAAGTGCCAAAGACAATGAGAATGAAGTATTTCTAATCGTTTTGGTTGTTTAAGTTTTTGTTCTTATGGTTTTGTTTGTCTTAAGTTTTGGTTGTTAATTGTTCTTTACTGTTAAAAGTTTTATAATCCTATATATATTCAAATCTTGGAAAAATAGAGAATCAAGTTCTTTAATTTAAAAGACTTTCGTATGCAGTTGTGCCGTTTTTGGCAGTAGTGGGCACCAAATTTGAAAACGTGGAACGTAGATAAAAAAAACAACAAAAAACAGCAAAAGAAACACTAAGTACGTATGGCACAAATAGCTTAAGAAAGTGCATTTTCCTTTTCAAGGTGTAGTTGTAACGGAAAGAAGGCGTTGTCAAATTTGACTAATTAGTTGTGTTTATTGATTTTCATGATTTAACGTGGTAGCACTGCTAAAATGTGGTAGTGCCATAAAAATTCATATTTTTGAAACAAAAACAGAAAAATCTGTTTAAAAAAATGCGATTTTCAGGAATGAATAAGCCCAAAATGCGTCCAAGGTTTAAAAATGTCTTATTTTGATGTCCTTGTATTTTAATTTAACTTCTGCGTGCTTGAATAATTAAAGATATATCCAATAGAAAGGGGCACAATTTGCTATGGAAAGGGGGAGGGTAATTGCTCCCCCAGACCCCAGTTTCTCATTAAATTCTGACGTTTCATGACTTGTATAATTACGAAATATATTTCAGGTTTACCTAGAGTTTATCATAACATACACAAGATTGTATTAAATGTAGCGCGTCTTAACTTCACAAGTAAGGTGTAAGGACCCTCTACACTGCAAACGTAGGGCTTTAAATTACTTTAACGCTAAGGCTGTTCATTTCATGTTAAGGCTGTCACATTTCATGTTACTATCTTTATGTCAATATTTGTTTATACATCGAATGGTTTTCTCCACATTGCATCGGTATCTTGTTCTGACGTAAGTCCATCATCATCAAAACAATAATCAGAACCATCTTCCCTAGAAAATTAAGGATCAAAATACAAATAAATTCACATACTTTCTAACATCTACAAGATCAAAGCATTATACTTTCAACATATATATTTTTGACAAGTTAGCTTAAGAATAAAGTTTGAACTTGCACAACGTTTTTGGACAAAGCTCTTGTGGCGTGGTAACGGTTTGGTTGAGGTAAGGTCTTACACGGGGTTGTTATGGGTTGCAAAATTCAGTGTGAAGGTAGGAACAAAAAACCAAAACTTAACGGGAACGATTTTGAATTCAAAATTTCGTAGTATTTTGATGTTAAGCATAAAAATGAAAAGAGGGGTGGTGTAATTTTTGTATTTTTTTGTAAATTTGTAGCAAAACCCATGAAATTATTTGTTGTTGTATAACTTCAAAATGTTTAAATTATACATGAAAGTGTAACAACTGAAAATATTTATTAAAGAATCCGAAGGAATCTGAATTAATTTCAACTATTTTTGTTAGAAATTTTTTGATCGACTGTTGAATATTTCTTTCATTCCCTTTGACTATTGGGATGCAGAAATACGAAAGGCGTTATGTGACATATCAGTCGAAAATGACGAACAAATAAATGTTGAAATGGGAATAAGCCCATTTATTTAGACAGTGAAAATAGGTATTCAAAGTATGGATATTTCGATCAGAGGCAATGCTATAGCGTTGACTTTAGTAAAGGCCATACGGCTCCAATGTTTTATTTTTTCTTTATTTATTATTTTTCCCCAGAGGCACTTCATATGGAAAGGGTCGTCGTATAAAAAAAGAGGACTAATTCGATCGGAAATTGAGACTTCTAGTGCCCCTTTTAAGAGTCAAAAGTGATCAGAGGGCAACTAACCCCCCCCCTCCCCACGCCCCGTTTTCCCAAATGCATCTGATAAAAATTTTGAGATAGCCATTTAAAAAAAAAATAATTCAATGATCACATAACAAAAATTCCGGTGTCAACACAAACTCCAAGGGTCCGGGGGCAGGCATTTGCAAGTTTTGCCCTGGGGGTATATATGGTTCTTATGGAAGGGATGGTCGTATAAACTTCAAAGAAGGCTCATTTGATTGGAAATTGAAAGTTCTATTTCGCTTTTTAAGAGTCAAAAGAGATCAAAGGGCACCTAGACCCCTCCCCTCCACGCCCTTAATTCTCAAACCCATACGATAAGAACTTTGAGATAGCCCATTTCTTAAAAAATAGTTCAAAGACCATATAGCGAAAACTCTGGGGTTGACACCGCCCCCCCCCCAGGGCCCGAGGGCAGGCGTTGAAAGTTATGCACTAGGGAAATATATGGTTCTTATGCAAGGCCGTATCCAGGGGGGGCGTACCCGGTTTGAACCCCCCCCCCCCGAAATATTAATATGACTCGTAAAAACGTCACAAAAATGGGCATAAACAAATTTGTATGCGTTTTTTCAGTTTTTTTTGTGTAACCTCCCCCCCCCTAAAAAAATTTAGTACCCCCCCCCCCCCCGAACAAAAATCCTGGATGGTCTTCTGTTCTTATGGAAGGGATACTCGTAAAAACTTCAGAGAGGGCTCATTTGATTGGAAATTGAATGTTTTAGTTCAGTTTTTGAGTGTCAAAAAAGATTGGAGGGCAACTAGCCACCCCACGCCCCTTGTCCCCCAAAAGCATCCGAAAAAAAAATTTGAGATAGCCATTTTTTTTTAAGATTGTTCAAAAGTCAGGTGTCGAAACAACCCCCCAGGGCCTGGGGGCAGGCGTTGTAAATTATGCCCTGGGGCATATGAAAGCGATACTCGTATAAACTTCAGGGAGGGCTCATTTGACTGGAAATTGAAAGTTCTATTTCACTTTTTAAGAGTCAAAAGAGATCAGAGGGCACCTAGACCCCTCCCCTCCACGCCCTTAATTCTCAAACCCATACGATAAGAACTTTGAGATTGCCCATTTCTTAAAAAATAGTTCAAAGACCATATAGCGAAAACTCTGGGGTTGGCACAGCCCCCCCCCCCAGGGCCCGACGGCAGGCGTTGAAAGTTATGCACTAGGGGAATATATGGTTCTTATGCAAGGCCGTATCCAGGGGGGGCGTACCCGGTTTGAACCCCCCCCCCCCGAAATGTTAGTTTGACTCGTAAAAACGTCACAAAAATGGGCATAAACAAATTTGTATGCGTTTTTTCAGTTTTTTTTTGTGTAACCCCCCCCCCTAAAAAAAATTTAGTACCCCCCCCCCCCCCCGAACAAAAATCCTGGATGGTCTTCTGTTCTTATGGAAGGGATACTCGTAAAAACTTCAGAGAGGGCTCATTTGATTGGAAATTGAATGTTTTAGTTCAGTTTTTGAGTGTCAAAAAAGATTGGAGGGCAACTAGCCACCCCACGCCCCTTATCCCCCAAAAGCATCCGAAAAAAAAATTTGAGATAGCCATTTTCTTTAAAGATAGTTCAAAAGTCAGGTGTCGAAACAACCCCCCAGGGCCTGGGGGCAGGCGTTGTAAATTATGCCCTGGGGCATATGAAAGCGATACTCGTATAAACTTCAGGGAGGGCTCATTTGACTGGAAATTGAAAGTTCGAGTTCACTTTTTCAGAGTCAAAAGAGATTAGAGGGCAACTAGCCCCCCCCCCTAGGCCTTCTTTTTCTAAACCCATCTGATAAAAAAAATTTGAGATAGACATTTTGTTAAAATAGTTCAAAGGTTAAATAAGAAAAACTCCGGTGTAAATACAGCCCCCAGGGCCTGGGGGAAGGTGTTCTAAGTTATGCCCTTAAGGCATGTACTGTTCTTATGAAAGAGTTGCTCGTATAAACTTCATAGACGGCTCATTTGATTGGAAATTGAAAAATAACAAAAACTCAGGTGTCGACACAACCACCCAGGCCCGGGGGACAGTCACTGCAAGTTATGTCCTGGTGGCATATATGGTTCTTATGGAAGGGAGGCTCGTATAAACCTCAGAGAGGGCTCATTTGAATGGAAATTGAAAGTTCTAGTTCAATTTTTAAGAGTCAAAAATGATTGGCGGGCAACTAGCCCCACCCTCAAGCCCTTTTCTAAAAACACATCTGATACAAATTTTAAGATAGCCATTTTTTCAAAATATTTCAAAGGTCAGATGACAAATTTCCGGTGTCGAAACAACCCTCCCCCCCCAGGGCCCGGGGAGTAGGCGTTGTAAGTTATGTCCTGAGACTGTATATATGATTTTTATGAAAGTGATGCTCGTATAAAATTCAGAGAGGGCTCATTTGATTTGAAATTAAAAGTTCTATTACACTTTCTCAGAGTCAAAAGAGATCGAAGAGCAACTAGCCCCCTCCCCCTCCAAGCCTTTTTCTTCCCCAAACCCGTCCAATAAAGATCTTGAGGCGGCCCTTTTGTTAAAAATAGTTTCAAACATCAGATATTAAAATTCCGGGGTCAACACAACCCCCCAGGACCCTGGTAGAGGTGTTATAAGTTATGCCCTGGGTGTATATATGGTTCTTGCAGAAGGGATACTCGTATAAACTTAAGAGAGGGCTCGTTTGAATGAAAATGGAAAGTTCTAGTTCATTTCTAAGGAGTCAAAAGACATCGAAGGGCAATTAGCCCCCCACCTACGCCCTTTTCTCCCAAACCCATCCGATGACAATTTTGAGATATCCATCTTGTTAAAAATATGTTCAAACATCAGACAATAAAAACTCATTTTTTTTTATTTTGATATTGTTACTTTGATACTAGTTTTGATACTTTGATGAACATTTGATCTTTAAAAAAAAAAGTTTGATTTTGAAATAAGGTATTTTTAAAAAATCGAAACTTTTTGAAATCAAAAACGAACAAAAACTAATTAAAAAAAACTGTCCTAAAAAGAAGTTTTTCAAAAGAAAAGTAAAGGCCATTTTAAACTTAAGATCAGCAGATACAAATACCTGTTAAACTTCAAATTCAAAACGACCAGAAATTACTATTAAAGAGTAAATGAAACCAAAAACGAACAGAAATTAAATAGACAATCGTAGCAAAACACATACAACAAGTAATAATATAAATAAATAAATAAATCTTAAAGCGAATAAGGCTTAAATTGAAAATGTAAATCAAGCTTAAACTGAAAAAAAAAATATTTTTCTATTGAAGTATAAATGAAACCCAAAACAAACATAAATTAAATAAAGAATCAATGCAAACAAACATACAATATATACTAATGTAAATGAATAAATAAATCTTAAAACGGGTGAAACTGAAATTGAATATGCAAATCGAGCTTGAAGCGAACAAAAATCACTATAAACAAGAGTTTGGGTATCGCCTCCTTCTCTCAGTGCAAAAGTCGAAAACCTACTGCGTCATGGCACTTTACTGAAAACTATATGTCTTGAACAGTCTTGGAAAGTATAACAAAATCAAATTGAATATTTGATATATAATGATATTAATTGTTGAAAGATCCATCAGTTTAAGATTTTATTTCAATTGTAAGTAAATTGTATGTAATTTTATTTTCATTTTTAACGCTGTAAGAACTGGAAAAGCAAATATTTGTAATATAATTCGTTTCCAGTGAAGCACCAATGACGCAGTAGGCTTTAGGTTTTTACAGTTAAGGAAGGGGATAATTTTAGGGGTCTTGAACAATTTTAAAAATAACTAATAAATTAAACTGAATATTTGATGTATAATGATATTAATTCCTGAAAGCTCCTCAGTTCAAAATTTTACTTTTAATTTTGATGTTTATTTTCAATATTAAGTACAAAAGAAAATATTTGTAATACAATTCGTTTTCAGTAAAGCGCCACTGACGCAGTAGGTTTTAGACTTTTACAGTGAGAGAAGAAGGCGATACCCAAAAGTGGCGGATCCAGGGGGTGGGGCGAGGGGGGCACAAGCCCCCCCCCCGAGCGTAGTCTAAATTAGTGGAATTTACTTAATTAACTCAAGTTTGCGATAATTAAACGTGCTCCTAACGCAAGTTAATCGGATCAACCTATTTTGCGCCCCCCCCTAAATTTTTTTATTGGATCAACCTATTTTGTGCCCCCCCCCCCTAAGAAAAATCCTGGATCCACCCCCGATACCCAAACTCTTGTTTGTAGTGATTTTGTTCGTTTCAAGCTCGATTTGCATATTCAATTTAGGTTTCATTCGTTTTAAGATTTATTTACTCATTTACAGTAGTATCTATTTTATATTTGTTTGCATTGACTCTTTGTGTAATTTCTGTTCGTTTTGGGTTTCATTTATACTTCAACAGCAAAATATTTTTTTTTCGTTTTAAGCTTGATTTGTGTATTCCATTTAAGCATTACTTGCTTTAAGATTTATTTATTAATTTATAATATATTACTTGTTGCATCTTTTTTTGCTATGATTGTTCATCTGATTTCTGTTCGTTTTGGGTTTCATTTATTCTTTAATAGTAACTTCTGGTCGTTTTGAGTTTGAATTTTAACATGTATTTGTATCTGCTGATCTTATGTTTAAAATGGCCTTTACTTTTCTTTGAAAAACTTCCTTTTCGGAGAGTTTTACAATAAATTACACATAGCAGCAATCGTCATCAGTACAAATACTGATGTATTTCTACTGATGACTATTGCTGTATATGTAATCGATATGTCTAGACTTTCGTACCTGTTTTCAGTGTCTAAATAAATGAACTTATCCCCATTTGAACAGTTAATTTTTCGTCATAAAAAGAAAGTGTGGTCTTGAAAAAGCATACCTAATTTAAAGTATTACA